>NC_133664.1:154919284-155219284 GCF_037893015.1 Macrotis lagotis | reverse complement strand
TCTCTACCAAAGAAAAGTCCAAATATGTATAAGCAAGCAAAATATTTCCAATTGGATCATACATTCTCTCTTTTACATATATATGTGTGTAAATATGCATATAAAATGTTTCATTCTGTATTTTGGATCCCTCCTCTCTCTCAGCATGGTAGCATAGGTGGCCCTGCAGAGTTATGCTTGGTCATTACTTTGATCAGAGTTCTTAACTCTTTCAAATTTGCCTTTACAAACAATAATTATCTTATAAATTGTTCTCTTGTTTCTACTCAATATACTCTGCATTAGTTCTTTCAGGTTTCCACGAAATTATCCTTTTCATAATCATTTTAGCATAATAGGATTCTCTTACATAAATAAAACATAATTTATTCAGTTACTCCCCCATTAATATGTACCCACTTAATTTTCTGTTTTCTGCCACTTCAAAACTCTCTTGTATAAACATTTTTGTAAAACTGGATCCTTTTCATTGGTGAATAAAGCTAAAGTAGTGACAGTGTGAGGGGGGAAAAGGAGTCAGATGAAAGAGTTGTTGATAAAACAAAAAAATAGAATTCAAAAGACTTGGCACCTGATAGAATGTGGGAGATGAGGGTCAGAGGATAGTTGAGGTTGCAAAATGACTCATTAGAAGGATAATATTGTTTTATTGTTTTCAACTGTAATAAGGCAGTTAGGAAGAAGGGAAGAGTTTTTGAGAGAAAAAGTTGTTTTGGATATGAGTTTAATATGACTTTAAAATGCCCCATATATTGTTGGGTGATATGCAAATAGAGTTCATGAGAAAAATCTAAAATTGTATCTGGGACTGTCTGCTTATAGACTATTGTTGAACTGATAGCAAAGGAATAGACTTGGGGTATGCCTACAATTAGATTAGTTAGGTAGTGCAATGGATAGAACACTATTCCTGGAGTTGGGAAGACCTGCATTCAAATCCATCTGATTCAGATACTTGCTATCTGTGTGACCCTGGGCACTTAACCTTGTTTGCCTCAGTTTCCTCATCTATGAAATGAATTGGAAAAAATGGCAAATCACTCCAGTATCTTTGACAAGAAAACCCCAAATAGAGTCACAAAGAGTTGGACACAATTGAAATACTGAACAACATCATGTTTATAGTTAAAGTATGTAACATAGATGATGATCCAAAAGTGAAGAACAGTAGTAGAATCATAAGAAAATAGGGGCCTGAGAACCCAAAAAATGAGAGAGTATTCAGGAGGAAAGAATGGTCAAAAAACTTGAATACTACTTTCTGTAGTATACAGAAAGGTGAAGAATAATAGAAACTTCAAAGAAATTCAGGAATAGATGTAAAAACAATGAGATTAATAGACTACCCTACCTATTATTCTGGTTCTGTTTACTTAGAGTTCCTCTTTGCTCACAATGACAGAAAGTCATTTGCTTTGCTTTCACAGACTTATCCTAATCACTTCATTCTAAATGAAACTCTTAATTATATTAACTTGAGGTACTGGTGAATCAGAAATTCACTGGTCTAAATAAAAGAAAATGCAAAATATCCTTGTTTTTGTAATCAGCATTAGACTTTAAAATATACTATTTTTAACATGAGAATGTTCAGTGGAATTAATCTACTTGATGGGAATTCCCTTTTTTGTTCACCTCCTTTAATAGGATCATGTTTTGTATACAGAATTTGGCACTAAAAATAAAAACTAGAATTAAATAATTTTTTGTCACTTGATAGTGTCAGATAACCTTAAGATATTTTCTAAAACAACTTAAATGTTATACTATTTCCAAAACACAATTAGTTCCTCTAGTCAAAGAACAAAGATAACAAAAAAATCATATTTTATGACATTTGCTAAACTTTTTTTTCTCCCAGACCTGTGATTTTGTTGGTTATAGAGAACCTGAAATGAGGAAATGCTTTCTACCAAGGTAGACTTTAAAAGAGCTACCTGGGTGACAGAGATTTGCAAGGTAGAACCTAAACACAGGTTTTCCTCACTCCAAGGTTGACTGTCTCTTCATTACTCAATTGTTCCATTGTTTCTCTAATGTGAAAACCAGAATTGAGAAAATGATATTGTAAGAAAAGGCAAGAAGGTAAATGGCTCAATATGGTTAAACTTCTAGAATTCAGACAAGGATGTAGTAATCACTGAGCACGCATGGCTCCAACAAAAACAACGATCAATCAGTTAATCAATTAAAAAACATCTCTTAAGATCTTACTATATCCTTGGCATGTTCTGAGCCCTGGAGATACAAAGATTAGGAAAATAAAACAAAACAAGACCCTGCAAAACTCTACAGGCATTCTCATACCAATATCATTTCTCTTTCCACAAGGTTAGTAAGTTAATAGATCTGGGGCTTGTGAAATGTGTATGTCCTTCATCCTTTTCAGGTCATCCTGACTCCATGCCAATTGCTTAGTTGCCCAGAAAGAGTATTCCTCCTCATATATGGTTGCTTGAAGCAAATGACTCTTCCAACCCTAAGATCTGTGATTCTCTAGTAATAGCTCACATTTTGAGGATGATGATACTGATGTTGATGATGATGTTATATGGTGCTTCCTCTATGCTGGACATTCTGCTTAGCACTTTATAATTATTAATTCAATCGATCCTCATAATAATGCTAGATGTAGGATTTAAACTAGGTGTTCCTGACCCCAGACCTAGTATTTTATCCACCATGCTACCTAGAAAGTTAATAATCCTTATTCTTAGAGGACTTTTATTCTATTGTTGATAGGAGAGAGTGAATATGCACATACATAAGTGAATACAAATTTTATACAAAGTAATTTGAGGGCTGAGGTGGAGGATCTCTGGTATTAATCTTAGAAAAGGCTTTGTTTGTTATTCAGCTGAGGAAAGGGAGCTAAGTTTTAGTGAGGAAAAGAACTATACTCCCCACACTTCTTTGAAGTAGATAGCAGAAATATTATTCTTAATATTTATGGATGAAGAACATGACTAAATATGGAAATATTTTTAACATAGCTCTACATGTATAATCTATATCATATTACTCACTGTCATGGGGAGGGAGGAGGGAAGGAAAGAGGGAGAAAAATGTGGAACTCAAAATCTTACAAAAATTTACATTAAACACTATCTTTGTGGGGCTAGGTGGTGGGATAGAGCACCAGCCCTGGAGTCAGGAGTACCTGAGTTCAAATCTGGCCTCAGACACTTAATAATTATCTAACTGTGTGGCCTTGGGCAAGCCACTTAACCCCATTGCCTTGCAAAAAAACCTAAAACAACTATGTTTGCATGGATTTGGAATAATAAAGAAATATAGTTATAAAAAATTACTGATGAAGAAAGTCTCAGTTTAAGTTATTTTCCCAGAAACATACTATTAATAATTGTTTTCCAGAGATCAGTACATGAAGGTCAGTATCTTTCCCACAACCTGCTACCAGTACTAAACTCTCGCTATGTGCCACTCAATATTATAAGTGCTGAGGCTATAAAGAAAATTGAAAAATATGGTCCCTGACATCAAGGAACTCATCTTCTAATTTAAGGAGGGAACATGCAAATAACTATGCACAATTGAGATACATGTATGTCTGCATGTATGTATATATACATTTGTACATGCATATATAAACACATACATGGATTCATTTATATGAATGTAATCTCATAAGGAAGGCTAGTAATTGGAAGAAACAGGAATGTCCTCCATGAATGATGCACTAGAAACTAAAAACAAAAACAAAAAACAAACCAGTGATCTAGAATTATATCTTGTTATGGTTAAAAATTGGATTGTTGTTTATAGTCTGTACTTTGTGCTAAGAATCTTGAGACATAAACTTCATATAATTAACAATATGATGGAAATCAAAGATGTCTTGCTTTGGGAATTGTTTCCTTTAATTTTAAATGGAAAAAAGCTCTCAAGAAGGAGATTCAGAGAGATAGAGACAGAGAGTGAAATGAGACAGAGACAAAAAGAGACATACAGAGAGGGATAGTCAGAAAGGAAGGAGATAAAAAAATGATAAAGATAGGAAGGAAGGAAGGAAGGAAGGAAGGAAGGAAGGAAGGAAGGAAGGAAGGAAGGAAGGAAGAAAGGAAGGAAGGAAAGAAGAAAGAAAGAAAGAAAGAAAGAAAGAAAGAAAGAAAGAAAGAAAGAAAGAAAGAAAGAAAGAAAAAGAAAGAAAGAAAGAAAGAAAGAAAGAAAGAAAGAAAGAGAAAGAGAAAGAAAAAGGAAGGAAGGAAAGAAGGAAGGAAGGAAGGAAGGAAGGAAGGAAGGAAGGAAGGAAGAAAAAGAAAGAAGATTGGAAGGATGGAAGAAACAAAGGGAAAAAAAGAAAGAAGAAAAAGAAAGAGATAGGAAGGAAGAAAAAAAATCTCGAGAACCAGAAAATATATATCCAATTATTTCCCCCCTCCCCCAGAAAATAAAATATATTTTTTTCTAGTGGGCAATTAGCATGGAGAGTGCTACTTAGTGACGACAGTAATTTAAGATGTTTGGTGGTAATTAGAGTGAGTTGCTTGATTCAGTGGAGTTCAGTATATTAATACAAATGGAACTATACTTTTCCCATGCCTAAGTCACTATCTGGGAGTAAGCTGAGTTGCCTGGGGAGGTCTATTAACTTATTCAGGACACTAGGGTATCATTTTAGTGCATTACTATAGTGTTCAGTTTCTTTAAATGGTGCCCTAGTGGCCTTCAAGATCTAATTTGCCTCCCTCTGTGCTTAACTCACTCCCAATAAATATAGATCTTGTGTACACAGACTGTAGGTCAGGGGTAGGTTGCCTTTTCAGGAATGGAGTGGTTGAGAGCTGAACCTCTGCCATTGGGGCGGGAGAGAAGTGGAATTCTAGAATGGCTGGTCATTAGAAAAATCCCCAAACTAAAAATAACCTCCCCCATATGACACTCAATTGGTGATTCAGTAGGATTATGGAAATGCTCTTTGAAAATGGCAATGACCTTGGGAGGGTTTAGCCCTTTAGTCACTCACCTTGGGTGTGAATTAACTTTAGCAAGAACATGGGATTGTTTTCTTCCTTGTTCATATATGACCAATTGAGGCACTAGAAATTTTGAGTAGAGATAAGGGAAATTCAAATGTAATTTTGGAACCCAGGGCACTCTTGGTGAACATAGGCATGGATGGAAGTACAAGGTGATGTTTGTCCTTAATTCTTGAAGAAGATCATGACATCAGGTAGGTGATGCCATGATAAGCATATGAACTGGATTTGAGTGAGTGAGTGTTGTGCTAAGGCAGCAGCCTCATTTTCTCTTCCAGAGCCATCTGGATCCAGCAGCCAGATATGAATTAGAATGACTGGAGATGGCCCTGATGTGAGGCAATCAGGATTAAGTGACTTGCCCAAAGTCACACAACTAGTAAGCACCAAGTATCTGAGGCCAGATTAAAACTCCTGTCCTCCAGACTCTATAGGCCAGTGCTCTATCTATAGTGCCACCTAACTTCCGTGAAGTACAAGGTGGGAGCACATTAAATAATCAGAGGCTGGGCTTCTGAACCTGATTCTGACCAATGGGGAATTCTATACATGTGACCTACCTATAGTTGATCAAAATATTTGACAATATCTCTCAAGTATTCTTGTGGCAAAAGATAAAAAGGTATTGTCTATCTGAAAAGCAATCTGAGTGATATAGAATAATATAAGCTCAATGCAAACAGCATTTGACAGTAAGACTTGAAACTTTTCTGGCAATTAATGCTATCCCAAAATGAAATGAGTCATCTGAGGATGTAGGGAATTCCTCTTTGATGTTTTGGTTCCAATATAGTAATTATTTGACTTCTGAGGATCCTTCTAATTTGATGATGGCTGTGAAAGAGGGCACAGAACCTTGGAGTTGGAAAAAAAGGTCATCTAGTAAAAATCCCAAATCAATACATGAATTCCCTGAACACTATTCCTAAGGGCCACCCAATAATGGAAAATTCTCTTCTAGTATCAGGGAATTCACTCTCTCATGACTTAAAATTCCATTTTAAGATCATTTTGTTAGCAATTTCTTAATCTACTTTGGAATCTTCACTTGAGATAAAATTAGTGGCCAGTGATGTGCCACCGATTGTAATGTAGAGCCTTTGACAAGTATATGTTACAGCTTGCTTTGTGTAGGTTGATGTTTATATCATCTTTGTCAACTGATTTATGTTCTCAGCAAGAAGGGACCTCTTCCAGATGACATGCCATCCCGTCTCCTCATCCTATCTGATTATGGCATTTATTCTCCCTCACCATGCCATCATATCATGATCTTATCTTCATGCTATTCCTCATTCATGAAATCCAATTTTCCTCTCTGCCTATTAATACCCTATCCTTCAATACTCAGTTCAAATATAACATCAGGTCTTTCTTTGCCAGTTGAAGATGTTATCTCCTTTACCTAATCTCATAACACCTTAGACTTTTCTCATAAATTTAAAATATTTTAACATGCATTCTATGGTCCTACATTCATGACTTACCTCCTATGTTCTACCTAATATAACATATTAGAGAAAAAATAATTGAGGACAGAAAGAATACATTTTTGATCATTTGTTTCCTGGATTTAACATAGTTATATACTTAATAAATGCTTTCTAAATTATTTTCCCTAAGATTTTAATAACTGTTACTTACTATGTCATTTGAATTAAAAGGGTGATTTATCTTATAGTCCTGAACTATAATCTCATCATTATAGGTAATGTTGAGTTTGGGAGCTCCCTTCAACAAAGTAAATAAGCAACTTCTATATATGTGAGTTGACAAGATCACACAGATCATATGTGCATGGAAAGAATATTTATTTCATAGTGAGAATTTCTGAACTCATGGAATCCAATAAAAATGATATTTCAATGAGAGTCTGGCTTTTGCACTGATTAGAATCACACATTCTGTTTTATTTACCATATACAATGTAACAAATAGCTGTATTATTTACCATAAACAATGTTATAACTTTAAAAGAAAATATGTTTTGATGGGTAGGGAAACAGTGGCATTATTAATTTTTAAGGACAAATATAATTTCTATCTGCTTTGGGAGTTTTTTAACAGTTTCTCAAAATATATCTGATTCCCCTTTGTATCTTAAAAATGACATGTCTGACAGTATTATTTATGGCATAGATGAGGATGTATGTAAATAAATAAAATAATCTAAAAATATGAAGAGGCAAATTAATTCAGTGCAAAGAGCCCTATTTTCGAAGTCAGGGAACATGTTCCCTGAATCCTGATTTTTCCACTCACCTATACAGTCTTGGAAAAGTAACTTTGGTACTCTTGAGTCTTAGTTTTTTCCCCATGGAAAATGAGAAGGTTGAACTAAATTAATTCCAAGATCCCTATGAGCTTTAAATCTATGATCTTCCAAATTGAGAGAAGGCAGTTAAAATGAATATAAAGCAGATACTATTTTTGTTTTTATTGCTTTGATTCAATGCAGTTGTGCACCATTCCCTATACATTGCTGAAATTATTTGTGTAAGTTGAAAAACTGTGAGTTTAGTTTAATAGGCATTATAAGAATCATGTTGAGGAGGCAAGCGATCATGAGTTCTAGCCCAATCTAGATCAGAGTCACATAGCCATGAACTGGACCCTAATTCTAACCAACATTTTTGAAAACGTAAACAGCTTACTGATAACAGATCACATTTAGGTAGCTCTTTAAGAAATGCAAAATTATTTCCCCAAAGAATTCTGTGCAGTAGGCTGTATAAATATTTTACAAATAAGGAAACCGAATACTTGTGGTAGAGTCTTTCAAGCTTATATTGGTCTGATCAGACTCAGACAAACACTGCCTTGACTCTAACATCGTGATGTCATTTTGTCCTCTGATAAGAAAGGACAACACCAAACCAACCAGCCATATTTTTCCTAGACTGATTTCATATTACTGCATCTCATATGTGTTACATCCCAGTCAAACTGGCCACTTGCCCATCTCTATACATTCCATTCTGTCTCTGTCTTGCCACACTGTCAACCTTCCCTGAAACACTCCTCTTTTTCACCTCTTTCTCTTAAATTTTTTAGCTCTCTTCAAGACTCTTACCCATGTCTGGGCATCAAGGTGGTACAGTGGATAGAGCAACAACCCTGCAATAACAGGAAAATCTGAGTTCAAATCTGAACACTAATACTGAGCTAGCTGTGTAATCTTGGTCAAATCATCTAACCCTGATTGCCTTGCCAAAACAAAAACAAAGACTTTCCCACTTCCTACAAGGGTTGCTGGATTTTGGTATTTAATTATGTGTGTGTATATATATATATATATATATATATATATATATATATATATATATATATATATATATATATATACTATCTTAGTTTCTTGTACCTAGAAAATTATTAATAAATGCTTATTTAAACAAGCAAGCAAGCCTTTACTAAATGTTACTATATGCAAGACATTATCTAGATTCTTGGCATAAACTCACACAAACATAAGTATAAGGTAATAAAGGGAAAGTACTATCCTGTAGGGAGATTCAAAATGGTCTTATATGAAGAAAACTAGGGATTCTACAATATGTCATAATAATATTTGTCCTTCATTTTTGAAAGCCACAGAGGTGATGTCATGACAAGTACATGAATTGAATTTGGGTGAGAGGGTGCTGTGTTGTCACAAGCCATGTTTGAGGAAGAAATGCAATCTAAACATAGGGACCAGCCTCTGCAATAATACTGGGGTAAGAGATAGAACATTATATATTAGGAAAAACAAGTAGAACCTTTTATGAAGAGCAGTAATATGTAATACATCTGAAAATGTAGACTGGAGCTAGATTGCAAAATAATTTAAATGATAAATTGAGGAGTTTCATCCTAGAGGCCACAGGGAGTTGGTGATGCTTCTTGAGTAGAGAAATAATACAGTTGGTCCTTTTCTTTCAAAATACTATATAGAGAACTGAGTCAAATTTATTAGAATAGGGGAGAGATTAAAGATAAAAAAGGAAAATTTTGCAAGGGTCCAGATAATAGGTAATGAGGACACTTTACAGCTTAAACTCTTCAGAATAGTCTTGGATCATTGTACTGCTGAACATGACCAAGTCATTCACAATTGATCATCTTATAATATTTTTATTACTTTAATGTTTTTCCTGGTTTTATTCATTTTATTTTGCATCAGTTCATGTAAATCTTTCCAGATTTTTCTGAGAACATCATATTTCCCCCCTTTTCTCTTTTATTTATTTATCTTTCCCAATTGATAATTTTTCCAAAGATACCTTTCAGCATTCATCCTTCTGCAAGCTTTTGAGTTCCAATTTTTTTTATCACTCTCCCTTCCCTCCTCCTCCCTATGGCTGAAAATAATCTGATATAAGTTGTACAATCATGTTTAACACATTTTCATAATAGTCATGCTTAGAAAAAAGAACTAGAACTAAGGTGGGAAACATGAGAAAGAAGAAAAAACATAAAAGAAAATTTAAAAAGTAGATATAGTGGTGCGGCTAGGTAGCATAGTGGATAAAGCACCGGCCTTGGAGTCAGGAGTACCTGCGTTCAAATCCAGTCTCAGACACTTAATTACCTAGCTGTGTGGCCTTGGGCAAGCCACTTAACCCCATTTGCCATGCAAAAACCTAAAAAAAAAGTAGACATAGCTTGCTTTGTTCTAATTCAGAATCCATAGCATTTCCTCTGGATGTGGGTGGAATTTTTCTTTTCAGGTCCTTCAGTATTGTCCTACATCACTGAACTGCTGAGAAGAGTTGTATCTATCATAGTTGATCATTTTACAGTGTTCCTATTAGTGTGTACAGGGTTTTCTTGTTTACTTCACTCATCATCAGATCATGCATATATTTCCATGCTTTTCTGAAGTCAGACTGCTCATGATTTCTTACAGTACAATAGTACTCCATAGGATTCAAATATCATAGCTTGTTTGGTCATTCCACAATTAATGGCATCCCTTCAATTTCCATTTCTCTGCATTAAAAAAAATCTTCTATAAATAATTTTGTATATGTGGGTATTTCCCTCTTTTTAATGTTCTCTTCAGGATATAGACTTAGTAGTGATATTGTTGGATCAAAAGATATGCCCTTTGGACATAGTTCCAAATTGCTCTCCAGAATGGTTGGATGAGTTCGCACCTCTACCAAAAGTGATTTAATACCCAGTTTTCCCATATCCTCTCCAACATTGATCATTTTCCTTTTTTGTCATTTTAGTCAATTTGATGGGTATGAGGTGGCACCTCAGAGTTGTTTTAGTTTGTATTTCATTAATAAATAATGATTCAGAGCAGTTTTCATAGATAATTTTAATTTCCTCATCTGAAAACTGTTTACATTCTTTGACAATTTGTCAATTCAAGACATTCTTATAAATTAGACTCAGTTCTCTTATTTTGTTTTATATTTTAGAAACGAGCTCTTTATCAGAAACACTGTGAAAATTGTTTCCTACCTTTTTTGCATTCCATTGCATTGGTTTTATTTGTGCAAAAACGTATTAATTTAATGTGGTTAAAATTATCCATTTTACAATTTATTATGTTCTCTATCAGTTCTTTGGTTATAAACATCTCCTCATTCCAAAGATCTGACAGATAGTCTTTTCCAGCTTCTCCTAATTGGCTTATGATATCATCCTTTATATCTAAATCCTGAATTCATTTTGAATTTTTTTTGACATTTTACCATTTACCTTGGTATAGGGTGTGAGTTGTGGGTTTATTCCTAGTTTTGCCATATTATTTTCTAGTTTTCCCAGAAATTTTTTTTGCAAATAGTGAGTTCTTATTCCAGAAACTAGAGTCTTTGGGTTTATCAAACAGTAGATTACATCAATTAGTCATTTACTACTGTTTCTTTTGAACCACTGATCTACTTCTCTATTTCTTAGTCATTACCAGACAGTTTTGATGATTATCACTTTTTAATACAGTTTAAGATCTGGTATAGTTAGACCACATTCCTTTGCATTTTATTCATTAACTCCCTTAATATTCTTGACTGTTTTGTTCCTCCAGATAGATTTTGTTATTATTTTTCCTAGCTCTGTATAATTAATTTTTGATAGTTTAAATTGGTATGACACTGAATAAGCAATTTAATTTGGGTAGATTTGCCATATTGATTATATTATCTTGGTCTACTCATGAGCAACTGACATTTTTCCTATTGTTTAGATCAGACTTTGTGTGTTTTGTGATTGTATTCATATGGTTTCTGGGTAGCTCATAATTTCTTATAGCACAATAGTATTCCTTCACAATGATTTCCACAAATTGTTCACTCATTCTCCAAGTGATAAGCATCATAACAATTTCCAATTCTTTGCCACCAGAAAAGAGCTTATATTAATATTGGACATAATTCCAAATCACTGTACATTATGGTTAAATCACCTCATAACTCCACTAAAAGTAAACAAATAGTACTGCCAGTAAGAGACATAAAGGAGAGAATGATCACTGAGAACTGAACTGGTCAGGTCGGGGAAGATTTTATGCAAAAACAGAAAACAGGGGCAGCTAGGTGGTGCAGTGGATAGAGCACTGGCCCTGGAGTCAGGAGTACCTGAGTTCAAATCTGACCTCAGACATTTAATAAGTACCTAGCTGTGTGGTCTTGGACAAGCCACTTAACCCCATTTGCCTTGCAAAAACCTAAACAAAACAAAACAGAAAACAGTAACTACAATGATAAAGGGAACTAACAAATAGCAAAGAGAGAAAAGAAGGATATTCAAACAAAGGGTTAAAAACTGTAAACAACCAACTAAAGGGAGAATGTACTTGGCATATTTCGAGAATAATAAGTCAGTAAATCAGCCTGGGCCATTGGGTTCTTGCAGGGCAATACTCATCTGCAAATTTTATGAGAATATTTTCTATTTAGGCACAATTCAATTTTAACAGTCCCAGGACTGGACTTTATAGAACTTAATTCAACACCTCCAAAAGTCGATGATTTCATTACCATAAGGATTCCTACTAATGCAGACAATCAAACTTTCCAAGCTTTAATAGATGGTCCATAAGAGTTACTGGAGCAAAAAAAAAAAAAATGAATCACTTGGTGGTCAACTTTTTAGTGATGAGTCTCCCACCTTATCTTGGTTAGTCCATAGATGACATATGAATACTTTATTTCTGAATCTTGTGTTTCAGTCACCTATCTTGGAAAACCCAGAATTATTTTCACATTACCATAAGACTTCTGAGAAAGATCTTGGTGAATGGTGTAAAATTCTATAGGTTTTACTGATCCCCAGAATGATGAGAACAACTTTCTCCTTTCTTACCCCACGTGGCATGCATATCTTGACCTTGTGAAATACACTTACTGAAGACATTAAAATATTATTTCTAAATTGTTTTCAGTTCATTTCATACCTGTAGATTTGGTAGATTCCCAAGTATATTTCTGAGATGCATGCCTAGCCCCTGTATAGTCAGTCATCTACCAGCAGTTGTATAATCTATCCTTTGTCCAGTCCCCTTTGCCTCTAAACTCCACATGATAAAGTAATGTAGAGACATAAAAGATGATAGATTTAGCATAGAGCTATCCACATTCCCAACCACAACCACTACTCTGCATCCTGGAATTGCTATCTACAACTGTATATGGATAATAGAGTTGCCAAATCAGTGCCAGTCACAAACAGTGCAGCAAGGGATGCCCTGTAATCTCTTTCTGACCAGCTGTTCAACAACCTTACCATCTCTGGTCTGAAGTTGATGTGGTCCAGTATGCCTCCAAGATCTTATGCTGGTGCTGCTCCCCACTCCAGTGTCACAGATCTCTCTGGTTGACCTCAGTTGTCTTAGACTGGACAATCGTCTCACTCACTTTTTGTTGACTCCACAATAGATTTGAGGAGTTATTATAAAGTTATTTGGAGAGGAATGTTAGGATCATTCAGCTTAGCTTTACACACACACACACACACACACACACACACACACATATATATATATATGTATGTATTTTTTAATTCACAGACTTAAGTTGAGAATCCCTGATTTAAATGTTTTGTGGTTCTTAATACTCTTTTGCCAGTTATATCACTGAAACACCCAGGATAAAGGGATTGCACAAACCCTAAGAACATTGGACATTTTTTATATTATCATAGACTACCATAGTCAACAACTAAATCTCTAATTATCTTATTGGTGTTGAATCACTTTATGCTTAAGGGACAGATATTGTCTAATGTAGGAACTATATGAGAAGGCTACTCTCTCTACCCACTTCCCAACATAGTTAACACACACTACAGCTTATGCCTGTCTGATTCTAGAACAGACCTCAAGTACCCAACCTCACCTCTATGCTATGATATGATGAGATATCAAGGCACTATTCATAAAAGTCTGTTTTCATGGAATAGCAGAATTTACAGCAAGAAGACAGCTTATAATTTAGTTCTATCCCATCATTTTATGGATGAAAATGTTCTAGTCATGAAGAAAAAGTGACTTGTTCAACAAAACATAGGAAATATGGAAATATATGGGAAAGCTGGGGGCTAAGGGAGGTAGATAGATAATAGACAGTATTCCAAATATATACTGTGAGTGGCCACACTTGCCAAATAGCAGTGAAGTTCTGGGTTGAACTATATATTTCTGGTTCTGGCATGAAGGTTTTTAGCCTTAAGCTAATCCATCTGCTCAGTACTTTTTGTTGGCCCTGGTGATTCCTGCAACTGATTGGACCCTCATCTTCCTCACCTTCTGTTTCCTTATTCCATCTGTCTCCAATGTTTTCCCTATTCTTCCTGGTGTCAGAAGACACTTTCATCTCAAGGCAGTTGTAGATTGTTTTTTTTATCCTTGTAAGGATTATTTTTTATCCCTTTTTTGAGTGTTCCTCATGATTCTCTCCAACTGCTTCCAAATGATCTCCAACTACCAACAAAATCTTAATTCCTTATGATCCACCATTTCCTCACTGTGTATAAAATCAAGTTTATTAATGTTTCCCTGCTACCCGCTCCTCATTTTACTTTTTTTTTCAAGTGCCTCTATTTATCTATTGCCCATGAACAAACCCTAGAGATCATCTTTCTCTCCTTCAACTCTTTCATCCCATCAAGTTACTAAGTGCTGTCCTTTCCACCTTTGTAACATCATTCAAATCTATGTCCTACTCTCAATTTGGTCTGCCATTTTCTTAGTTTAGTGTCCACTTGGACAATTGAAATAATATCTGTCCAGTCTTCCCACTTCCATTCTTTTCTCCATTCAAATATATCCTTAATATTACACCTGAAATAATCTTTGGTATACATATATCTAGTCTGCCATTCTTTTGCTCAAAAAATTTAGTGGATCTTTGTTGCTTCCAAAAATAATTCATATTCCTTTGCATGACATTTAAAAATCTCTACAATCTACTATCATTCTTCCTTCCCAGCTTTGTAACTATACATTTTATTTCTTATTCCCAAGCAATATGATTAATGTTATATCCCCTGAATTAGTCTTATTTTCCTACCTTTATGTCTTGATTAAGCTATTTTCTGTCCTGGAATGATCTCCCTCTCCTTAATGTGATTTAAGTCATTTAAGATCCATCTAAAATGCCATTAACTACATGAATATTTTCCTGATCCTACCAATTTGATAATGATGTTCCTGTTCAGATCTCTCGTTGTATATTTGCTTTGCATCTCTAATAGACCTTTCATCAAAACTCTGAATTATAGTTTTCTCTCTTGTCCTTTTTCTAGTTGGTATGCTCCATGAGGGCAAGGACAGACTTTTTTCTAACCTTTGTGAATTACTCAGTACTTAACAAACATGACGTGCTGCTTTAGAAATGCATGCAGAAGAATCTTAAAAAATGCTTATTGAATTATTAATGATGTGGTTTTCTCAAGATTGTCAGATTTTCAATTCTTACATTTCATTACTCCTCAAAGTATTCTAAATGGCATTGATTCATTTTCCAAACCTGATTTTTTTAAAAAGCCAATGAGAAATTGCATACATCAGTCTCTCTGTTGTCCTCTTGGCTTCTCAGCTAAAAGATAATGAGCTGTAGCCATATATATACATATATATATATATATATATATATATATATATATATATATATATATATATATATATATATATATATACATGGTAGTGAAAATATGAGAAAGTGATACTGTTCCCACAGTCATTTAAGCCTTTGTTGGAATAACAGTTCTCCTTGGAGTGCAGTGGGAGTATTTTTCCCACTCAAAAAGAGTTATGCTCCTCCATGTGTATCACACATCCTGGTCTGCAATATGTTGCTTACTGTTTTGAAGATTTTTTTTTAAATTGCCAAATTCAATTCATTCTGAGGAGAGCAATTCTTCCTTTCCTTAAAGTTTTGCCTTCATAACTAATACTTACTACAATAATCTTATATTTCCCCTTGGGAAAATTAGGGATCATAGGCCTTAGAAAATCTAGAGATCCAATGGAGTTCCAGGGAAAGGTCAAAGATGTTAAGATAGGATGTGCAATAACCAAGGTAAGAAAGGAAAGCAGAAAGATGGGAAACAATTTTAACAGCAAGTGTTTCTGATAAAGCCCTCATTTCTCAACTTTATAGAGAACTGAGTCAAATTAATAAGAATGCAAGCAATTCCATAATTGATAAGAAAAGGCATTTTTCAGATGAAGAAATCAAAGCCATCTATAATCACATGGAAAATGCTCTAAATAATTATTTATTAGAGAAATCCAAATTAAAACACCTGTGAAGTAACACCTCACAACTATCAAATTGACTAATGTGACAGAACAGGGAAAAGTTGTAAATGTTGGAGAAGATGAAGGAAAATTGGAACACTAAAGCACTATTGGTGGAGTTGTGAAATGATTCACCCATTCTGGAGAGAAATTGGAACTTTTCCCAAAGGGTAGTAAAATTATACATATGCTTTGATCCAGCAATACTGCTACTAAGTCTATATCTCAAAGAGTTCATAAAAAAGGGAAAAGAACCTTCATAGCAGCTCTTTTTGTGGTGGCAAAGAACTGGAAATTGAGGGAGTGCCCATCAATTGGGCATGACTAAAGAAGTTGTATATATGAATGTAATGGAATACAGAAATGATGAGCAGGCAGATTTCACCAAAATGTGGAAGGACTTGCATGAACTGCTGTTGAGTGAAAGGAGAAGAACCAATAGAACCTTATACACAACAACAACAACGACAAAATTATTTGATGATTGTCTATGATTGACTTAGTTCTTTTTAGTGTATAATGATCCAAGACAATTTCAAAAAACTCATGCATATCCAGAGGAAAAAAACTATAGATTTTGAATACAAATCAAAGCATACTATTATCTCAATTTCTTTGTTTTTGTTTTTTAATTTTTTGTGACTTCCCCCCTTTTCTCTGGTTCTTCTTTCACAACATGACTAAATGTGAAATATTAACATGATTGCATATTATATATCAAAATGTTGGTCATATAGGGGAAGTGGAATGGGAAGATGGGAGGAGAAAAATTTGAAACTCAAAATTTTATTTAAAAATGAATATTGAAAACTATCTTTACATATAATTGGAAAAAATAAAATATTGTTTAAAAAAATAAAATAGGATGCATGAGTCTTCCATTAATTCCAAGATAAGCTTTCTAGAATTTGTAATCATATTTGCATTCTGATAGTACCCAAACTAACAAAAAATTAAGCACTTAGGAATTTTTTTCCTATCTTAACACTTTGGAATATGAATAGAATCTCAACCAGTGATCATACTGTCATAGAAATGATCTAAGTACACCTGTACAGCTAACCACAAGGTGCCTAGCCACTATCCTGAAATTATTTACCTCAAAAGACCTGGTGCTGGATGCCTGCACATTTATTTATATCCTGACTGTTATATATACTCATCTCAATAGACACAAGAGTTGAGAAGGTACAAAGTTTTCTGTGGTTCTTAAAGAGTAGAAGACATCTCTATGTAGGACATTACTGACTTGCTCTCTGTGGGTATATATCATTGCAGTATGTATTTACTCTACAGGTCCCAAGCACCTGAGATACCCCATTTGCGACCTGTGTGACCTTGGGCAAGTCACTTCCTTTCTATGGACCTGTTTCCTCATCTATAAAGAAAGGGGTTTGAATTAGATGGCCCCCAAGTTCCCCACATCCCAGTTTTTTAATCCATAAACCCATGATTGTTCTAGAACATAGCTATTTATCCTTAACATATAACTGATATGTCTTTTTTCATGGCAGTGACTTTGACAGGAGCTATAGAATTCATCTCACTAAATGAAGGGTGGGGAGAAAGGAGATGGAATGGAAAGTGAAAAGAAGAAATTCTCTTTTTCCTCTTTGACTCTATAAAATCTTTTGTATATTCTCTTTACCCAATAGAGTGGAAAGTGGATCTCAGAAAATAGTAAAAAGATTATTAATGTTTAGGTTAAGATAACTAATAATTAGAAAAAATACAGTCATAAATCTGTTTATGCATGGTTTCCTTTGAATATATTGATATCTGTCCTAAAAACAAGCTGAAGTCTACTCCAAATTAATTCATTTCTCAAGAGAGTCTGCAAAGAATTCATATAGATAACTGCAAATTAATTAATGACTTCCTTAAAAAAGTATGTAATTTTATCTGTATAAAAATAATCCTAAAGAAGTCAATTGTCATGCTCAAGGTAATCCAGGGAATAAATTACAGAGTCAAGATTTAAACCCTTTGATTCCAAAACCAGTGTTGTCCTCACTTATACCACACTGTCTCCCTAACTATAACAGATTCCACATTCCAAAGGAAAAGGGATCTTTATAAAGGTGGAGAAAAGTCAAGTACTCATAAAAATATCATTAGAAGGAGTTGTGATTTTATTCAGAACCAAGGATAGAAGTTATGGATGCTTGGATTTTGTCTTTTTTTTGAAGAGTAAAGGTTATATTAATGAGAGATCAAAGAAGGAAACCTACCAAAGCCATACAAAGGGAGATCCATATATATATATGTCTCTTGGAACAATACACTTTCACTTATTTCCCTTTCTTCCTCCTTAAGAAATTCTGGGGGCAGCTAGGTGGCACAGTGGATAAAGTACCGGCCCTGGAGTCAGGAGTACCTGGGTTCAAATCCGGTCTCAGACACATAATAATTACCTAGCTGTGTGGCCTTGGGCAAGCCACTTAGCCCCATTTGCCTTGCAAAAATCTAAAAAAAAACAAAACAAAACAAGAAATTCTGACTCCTCTCATCTATAGATAAAATTTCACTTCCATTTGTCTCTCTTAATATTCTAATTCCAAGATTCTACAATTATAACAATCACTCACACACACACATACACACCTATGCACATACATTCATTCTCTTCATCTCTCATTTCTTATCATCTCCATCCTATTCACCTTTATATTTCCTTTGGTCCACTCTGTCCCATTTCCACCAATTGTCTACTGTACTATTATGACTTTTAGAATATTCTTTCTATTGAAATCAAAACATGTCAACCTGTGTACTCTTCCTAATTTTTCACATTAATTGACTTTCTTCTTGGGATAAAACATCCTCAAAATATTCTACCATGGAGTTGGGATATGGTTATTTCTTGAACTGTACTGCTGGCTTTGATCCATTGTCTATCATTCGAAGACCTCTTCCCTTTTGAAGGGGCTGTGATCCACTTATACCATATTCAACCCAGATTAATTGGAATTATCTACCAACCTGAGTCACTCAACTTCCAATCAATAAGCATTTATTTAACATCTATTATGTACCAGAAATTGTGCTTGGTACTAAGAATACAAAGGCAAAATGCATAATCCCTTCTTTCAAAGAACTTAAAATTTGGGGAGAAAACATGTGCACATCTAAGTATATATAATTTCTTAATAATGTCAACATCAAGGTGGCATAGTGGATAAAGCACCAGCACTGGAATCAGAAGGACTTGAGTTCAAATCTGATTTCAGACATATAATTGCCTACTTGGATGACCTTGGGCAAGTCACTTAACCCCATTGCCTTAAATAGATAAAAAAAATTTTTAAAAAAATGAAGATACTCTTTCAGGTGAAAAGATGGATATTCAATGAAACAGGGGACTTTCAAAGTCTCCTAACAAGATGACCAGAGATGAACAGAAAGTTGGATCTCCAAGTACAGGACTCTGGTGAACCATAGAGGGAGTGGAAGAGAGGAACTAACTATGAGGAACTTGATGATGTTGAACTGTTTGTATTCCTCCATGGAAAGAAGATATTGATAACTCATATGAACTTTCTCATTTATAAGAGCTGTTAGAAGGAGCATATAATGGTATGATGTGGTAAGGGGAGTCAATGGGCAATGGGGGAAAGTACTGGGAGGGAGGAAAAGGAGATGATGAAGCAGAAGCTGAGAGATTTCACATAAAAATAAAAAAAAAACATTTTCAATGGAGGGGAGGGGGGGAAGGCAAGGGGGAATGAATGAGCCTTCATTCTCATCAGAAATGGCTGGGGCGGGGCAGCTGGGTGGTGTAGTGGATAAAGCACCAGCCTTGGAGTCAGGAGTACCTGGGTTCAAGTCTGGCCTCAGACACTTAATAATTACCTAGCTCTGTGGCTTTGGGCAAAGTCACTTAACCCCATTTGGCTTGCAAAAAAAAAAAAAAAAGAAATGGCTCAGGGAGGAAATGACATACAAGCAATAGACTGAGGAAATCTGTCTTGCCCTAGAAAAGGATGGGAGGAAAGGGACAGGTTGAGGGGGAATGGGGGGGAAGGAAGGGGGGGGATAGGTGATAGAAGAGAGGAAAGATCGAGGGAGAGGGTACTAACTTTTGGACAGGGCCAGGATGAAAGGAGAGACAGAACAGAATAAATGAGAGTGGGGTGAAATAGAGTGGAGGTACAACTAGTAATAGCAACTGAGGGAAAAATATTGAAGCAACTTCTCTGGTAGACTTATGATAGGGAAAGCAACTCACCCCAGAGACAGAGCCATTGAAATCTGAACACAGACTAAAAGTACATTTTTTTCTCTTTCTCTCTATTCTTGAGGTTTCCCATCTTCTTGGGGGGGGGGGGAGCTTATGTTTATTCTTATGTTTACTCTTATAACATTCAATTTATATCAATGTATGGCATGGAAACAATGTAGACACTGTCAAACAGCCTTTGGGGGAGGGAAGGGGGGGAATTGTAGAATTCAGAGCCTTGCAAAAAATGATGAATACATATTAATATTGTATATACATTGGAAAACAAATAAAATGTTAAAATCATTAAAAATTTAAAAAAAAAGAAAATGAAAATGAAGGGCAAACATTAAAAAAAAATTACGGAGGCAGCTAAATGGCACAGTGGATAGAACAGTGGCCCTGGAGTCAGGAGTACCTGAGTTCAAATCTGGACTCAGACAATAATTACCTAGCTGTGTGGCCTTGCACAAACCACTTAACCCCATTTGCCTTGCAAAAACCACATCTAGTTTACAGTCTTCCTCTTCAACTCATCTAAAGGATATCACCATTCTCTCTCATTTCCATATCCATTTTTGTTTCTGATCTTTGCTGTTATTTTCTTATTATCCTAATTTACTCCTTCCAGTTCTGATTCACAGAGTTAATGCCCTGAACTGTTGTTGCCCTGTGCTTTGCTCTTAGCTGAGCTCACATTGAATAGCAGTCCCACCTGCTAAGTGCATTTAAAGAAGTGAATTAAAGTTTCACATACTCCAGGATTAAGAAAAAACAATTTACATACCTGAAAAATATCTCATCCAAAGGTGTCACAACCAGATTATCTGGAACTCAATGACAGGTCAGCCTTCCAAGTAATTAAAAACTCTCTCTCTATTCTGTAAGTCAAAATACACTATCATAAAAAAAACCTATTCAATTTAATAAACTTGTTTTGAATGACTGCTATTTTTAACAATGTTAGTTTCTGAGGGGATATATCAAAAATTGGATGACTCAGAAAACTGATTAATATGGTATGATGGTACTGGGGTTTCCAATTTCTAAAATGGAAGAGGGATTAGCTTTTTTTCCTTAAAAAACAACAAAGCTATCTCTAGGATTTATCTGGCCCCTGCCTCATTTAATTTAGCGGCATAAAAAGTCCTGACAGCATGGTGTATGTCTGAAGGTCACACACATTGCCATATGGAGATGAAGACTGATCACATCAGAAAGGTTAAGTGTTGCTATATCATTATTGATAAGTAATCCCGACAGCTATCTTAACCAGAGTATTGGAAGTAGGTGTACCTCTAGTATATGGCTATTCTCTCTAATATTGTAGATGACAATCCACCCATTTCTATCCATCCTGTTCCAAAGACAAGCACTAATGGTTTTTTAGAAGGGAAATAAAATGATTATTATTATTATTAGCTATAGCTATATAACACTTTAATGCTTACAAAGTGCTTCATATATATTATCTCATTCCTTATCACTGAGTTGCAGTTTCTAATTCATGTAAATTCCAGGATTCTTATCCCTGTCCTCCTGTAAAAACTCCTTGAGAGATCCCCTTAAAACCCTAGGAACCTTATCTCTAACTTGATATTGCCTCATTAAGACATATAGGCTGTCTATTCATTATTCTTTATGACACCAACCAGTCTCTTTTTCCACTTAAACACCTCACTGAGTATGTGTAGTATTCTACTTCTCCTGCACAATTTTTCCTTTTTAATGCTTTGCAACCTGCTAGTGTTTACAATGCAAAGATGAATAAAATATAGTTGTGGTTATCAGGAAACCTACTGTCTAGTAGTGAGTAATAAACCAAATGTACAATAGTTACAAAGTGCTCTGAGACTTTCACTGGTGGGATAGAATATAATATAGCTAAGATAAGCAGTTATTGTATTGTCAGTGGGGAAACATAGCTTTGCCACAAGGCATCTGATCAGTTCCAGAACTATGCTTTGATTGGGGCCAAAATAACATAATTTCAATTGAAGATAATTTTAATAACATTTTCAGTAGTCATCAACTTTAATATAATGAAGCATGTAACATATTCATAATGAAAAATAGAATTCACTCCTCACTTATTCCTTTTAGTTCTGTAACTTATTTCTCATGGAGTGAGAATACTTGGTTTTACCATTTACAGATCATATGAACCTTGGGCAAGACACCAAATCTTCCTGGACTTCACTTTCTTCATCTGTAAAATGGACGGATTGGATTAAAGGAACTTTAAGATCCTTTCTAGTACCAGATTTATGATCCTATGTCCCATTGACCCATAAGTTAATTGAATTCTCTAAATTCTCTAAAATTGCTTTCTCATATCTAAAATGGAGAAAATAACCTGCCTCGTGTGGTTTTTTGAAGGATCAAATGAAATAATACATGATACTTTAAAAATTTTAAATTATTATAAATGCTAATTGTTAATCTTCTTAAACCTTCATTTCTTTAATATGAGATTAACAATGTTGGTGTTACCTTTATTCCTGGGTTGCTGTGCAGATCAACTATACTGCTCACTATATGGGGAGTTGCACAAGTGGCTTGTGCAAGCAAGCCACTTAATCTCTATGGGCTTCAGTTTTCTCATGTGCAAAATTATAGGTTTCAATTTAATGATTTTCCAGGCTTGAATCTATACTCTTCTATATCTAAAACAATTTAAAATCAAAATCTTCTTCAAATGACAGTTATTAACATCATTTTCTTATATCAGTAAAAAAAGATATGATAATGTAATTCTTATATACAAAACAAAAACAAAATCCCATTGTACTTGAGAATAACTGGCTTTTATAGTCATCTGCATTAAGCACATGGCATAAAGTTTACTTTCCTCTTTAACAGTGATTTTTTAAGCATAAGGTTACAACTCAACTGTAGCTATGATTGACAAACCATAGATACATTTGGTTTTTTGCTTATCCCTATAAAATTAAGCATGACAGGTCAATGAGGGGTGGAACTGTCAATTGTCAACATTCTTAAAAATTCAGGAAAAAACAAGTATTCAATTGAGAATTTGATTTGTGTGATTCACAACTATTCATTCATTTCTTAACCATAGTTCGTTAAATTTAACAGTTGTATAATTCGGAATTCACAGATGACAACTGCAACATATTTTGGGTAATAAATTACTAGCTGCTTTAAGAAATGTGACTGATTTAACAATGCTTTGTGGGGAGGTAATAGAAGCACTACAATCTGTCTTTCTACTTTTAAAGAGTTTATTTTAAGAGTTTAGATTGCCACAATAAATATTCTTTTAATCCTTAGGCATACAAGCAAGTCCACTCTCAAAGACAGTCATTTACTTGTCTAGTAATAAACAGTAATTTATGATACTGAATATCGATTTACATGTACTCTTTAACTCTGTGGCAGTGGTGTAAAGCTGTTTGGTTGCTCTTGCTAAAAGTGCTATACAATTATCTGCTGTTTGAAACAAAATACTGCCTGTGTTTAAAAAGGGGAAGAGGGGGAGTGGGAAAAGATTGGAAAGTTGGAATGGGGCCTGGAATTTATGGAGTTGGAAACTCTTAAAACAGTAATAACAATTGCATTTCTAAACAACTAGGTGGCATAGTGGGTATAACTCTTGTCTTGGATGGAGGAAGACCTGAGTTCAAATCCTCAGATATGTAGCAACTGTGTGACCCTAAGCAAGTTACTTAACTTCTAATCCTCATTTTCCTCATCTGTAAAATGGGAATGGCAATAGAATCTACTTTCCTGAGTTCAAAGGAAGATCAAATGAGATAATATATTTGAAATACTCTATGAATATTAAAGAACTATATGAATTGTTGTAGTCATCAACATAATAGAAATAAATGTCTACTTCCTCTGCTAAAAACTATCAGTGCATGCCTTTAGAATTTTCTTTCTCTTTTCCATAGCTTTTACTGTTCCACTTGTTATTGGGAATATTCTTCCCTATGTAGTACCCCACCCCCTCCTATTGCCCTTCACATGTCCAAGTTTTTTGACTCATCTTGTGAGATAGAACCTTTAGAGAACATGTGGGCTCCTTTGGAGATATAAGCAATCACAGCATTTCAGGGATCTCAATATCTGTTAGCCAAATGATAAAATAAGCTGGCAAGAGCCAATGGATTTTAGCCAATGATTTTCCTGGTGGGAGGGTTAAATTTGTGCTTATTAGCATACTCAAGATGCTGATTAACTCTCTGACTTGGTGTTTATATAATTAATTCACTGGCCTCCAAATGGGAACTGTCCTTTGAGGGGAAATTTGAGAACCCAAATTTCTACATTTCCCAGGAGTTCCATAAATCAAAAGATAGAAAATTCATTAGAACTAGGCAGTTCCAACCTGCTTGGGCCAGATTCAGTAGCAGCTGTGTTTGCAAGGCTAGGATTTCCCCCCAAAGACTAAATTCAGGTGTAAGATATTGATCCACATGTGTTTGCTTGGGGGTTTTGTACAATTTACAAAACTGTATTGACTGTGTAGCCTCTCTCACTGAAGTACAAAGTAATGCTACTGTGATACACCATGAAATTTCTGGAAATGGCAAGTGTCTGAACTCTCTCTGGCAGGATAGGAGTAAGGACAATGCTGATTGGTCAGCATACTATCCAGGCAGAGAGTGATAATGATATGGTCAATTTACCAGGAGACTGCCAAGGATCCAAGAAATATATACTCACTTTTCAATACCACCTATCTTTTTGCCAACTAATGGAGTAGTGTTACTGATATGTCCTAACCTGTGCCCTTCATTCCATTTCCAGGGTAGGTTCCAGTTTAATTGATCCTCTTTCTTTCTAGAAATGAGTTCTATTGTTTTGTTATACATATCCCTGCCCCTTTAATTTTTCTTTTGTATCTCTTTATTGAATGACAACCTAGTAGCACATTCCCTTAATCTGTGAATTCCAATGGTTCCCTATTATCTCCAGGATCAAATATAAAGTCCTCTATTTGGCTTTTAAAACCCTTCATAATTTCCAGTCTTACATCTTAACCCCACCCCCATTCTCCATCATATACTCTCATCCAGGGACAACATTCTCTTTGTTGATCCTCTCAATTGAAGCTTCATCTCTTGTGGGGGGGGCATTTTCCCTGGAAAATGGGCATTTACCCCAAGCCTGGAACTCTACTTCCCTGTTATGACTTTTGGCTTTCTTCACATATAATCTAAAGTTCCAATTTCTTCAAAAAGCCTCTCTCAATATTTTCAAATCTTTGTGCTTTCCCTCTAAGCTCATCTTCAATGAATTCTGTTTATATCTTGTTTGCATAATTTCTTCACAGTATTTCCTCCCTTAGACTGGGAGTTCCTTGAGACCAGGGGCTACGTTTTGCATGTCTTTGTGCTGGCAACCTAAGCACGATGTAGCTACTTAATCTAGACTAGTTGACTTGAAGGGGTGACAACATCCTGTCAGTGCCCCCAGAAAATTCTCTGTGCCAATAAAATGCAGAATGGTTATTCATTTGGAAAGATAGAGGAGGTTTCTGAGCTAATGGTCTCCTAGAAAAATGAAATCACAGCAGCAGACTTTTCCCTATTTTCTCTTTCCCTCAAAAAATAGAAATAAAAAGATTTCTTTATCCAAGGACAAAAACACTATGGTAGAAAAAACAATGGTCTTAGAATAGGACATACTGAGGTTTTATCTTGGCCCTATCACTTAATGTACAACCACAAGCAAATCATTGAACCTCTGAGCTTCAACCTCCTCATCTAAAAAATGGGGATAATAACATATACCCATCCATTTTACAAGATTGTTACAAGGATGAAATGGGACACTCAAATTGAAGATATTTTGTATATTGTCCAGTGCTGTACAAACACAAGATATCGTTATTTCTTGTCCAAGCAACAATTTTGCCTCCAATTCCCTATATTAGGTGTCTCTGATAGAGACTGGCAAAGATTACTAGACTGATTGGTGGTCATTAATGGGACTCCAGTCAGAGTTTAGAAATTATCATTCTAGTGATTAAGTTTAATTTTTTTTGAAAAATCCTTCTTCCCTTGCTTTTTATCCTTGCTAATATTTCAGCACAGTAATAATACTATATATAGAATGTAACACAGATTAAATAATTTCTCTACCTATCCTAGTTAGTGTTTGTATCTTTTAAGGATGTATGGATTACTTTTATATCTTCACTTAATCATCTTAGTCAGGCTCTACACATTTAGCTTCTCTTTTTCTCCATAAATCCATTTATCCATAAAACTGAAATTTCTTTCTTCATGTTTGAACTCATCTTCTAGTCTATACATTTAGACTTTCACAGAGCTGCCCAGGTAATTAAATACTCATACAGCAACCCTATGAAATAGGTGCAATTATCATTATTCCCATTTTACAGATGGTAATGAGCCAAATCCTTTGCAGAAGGCAGCAAGTACTTTGCACTTCCCTCATTGTCTAGCACAATTCTTTTTTTTTAAAAATTCATTTATTTTTGAATTTTACAGTTTTTTCCTCTACTCTCACTTCCCTCCCTCCACCCCCCACAAAATGCAGTCTGTTAGTCTTTACATTGTTTCCATGCTATGTATTGATCTAAATTGAATGTGTTGAGAGAGAAATCATGTCCTTAAGAAAAACAAATGAGATAGTAAAATTACATAATAAATGTTTTTTTTTTCAAATTAAAGGTAACAGTCTTTGGTCTTTGTTCAAACTCCACAATTCTTTCTCTGGATACAGATGGTATTCTCCATCACAGATAGCCCAAAATTGTCCCTGATTGTTGCACTGATGGAATAAGCAAGTCCATTAAGACTGATCTTCAACCCCATGTTGCTGTTATGGTGTATAATATTCTTCTGGTTCTGCTCATCTAGCTCAGTATCAGTTCATGCAAATTCCTCCAGGCTTCTCTGAATTCCAATCCCTCCTGGTTTCAAATAGAACAATAGTATTCCATTAATGTACACATGCCACAATTTGTTCAGCCATTCCGCAACTGGTGGACATTCACTCAATTTCCAATTCTTTGGCACCACAAACAGAGCTGCTAGGAATATCTTTGTACAAGTGATGGTTTTACCCTTTTTCATGATTGCTTCAGGGAATAGTATATATATATATGTATAATGAGAGAGAGAGAGAGAGAGAGAGAGAGAGAGAGAGAGAGAGAGAGAGAGAGAGAGACCTGGATCAAAGGATATGCATATTTTTATTGCCCTTTGGGTATAATTCCAAATTTCTTTCCAGAAAGGTTGAATAAGTTCACAGCTCTACCAGCAATGCATTAGTGTCCCGGATACATCCCTTCTAACATTGATCATTGTCCTTTCTGGTCATATTAACCAGTCTGAGAGCTGTGAGGTGGTACTTCAGAGATGCTTTAATTTGCATTCTTTAATCAGTAATGATTCAAAGCAATGTTTCATATGACTATGGACGGCTTTAATTTCCTCACCTGTAAATTGCCTCTGCATATCCTTTGACCATTTGTCAATTGGTGGGTTGCTTATATATTTTTATAAATTTGACTCAATTCTCTATATATTTTAGAAATGAGTCCTTTGTCAGAAATACTAGTTGTAAAAATTGTTTCCCAATTCACTACATTTCTTTTGATCTTGGATACAGGGCTTTTAAAGTCTGTGCAAAAGCTTTTTAATTTAATCAAATTCATCAAATTAAATTTCAATTTAATCAAAATGATCTAGTTTGTTTTAATGGTGTTCTCCATCTCTTCCTTGGATATAAACTACTTCCCCTGATCTGGCAGGTAAACTACTCCTTGATCTTCTAGTTTGCTTATAATATTGTCTTTCATGTCTAAATCCTGTATCCATTTTGATCTTATCTTGGTATAGGGTGTCTAGCACAATTCTTTATACAGAATAAAGTTGTTCACTTGATTCAAATGGTGTATATCATAAATAGTTCCCTGAGAATTGGCAGGAGAGGCAAGCTTCTCTCATTGTTGTCATAGGACTCAAATCCTAAAATGGATGTGATTGCAGAGATTAAAGAGTTACTTTCAATGATGCAGATTGAGACCTGTCTATTCTTGCCAAACTTATGAGACTCTGGGCCATGTCCTTTGATAAATTTGCCACATGGGGTCTTTCTAGTATGCTAAATGATTTCCTCACTTTCTCTTGATGTTATGAAGGTACCTGTAAAGCCCAAGATAACTAGATGGCAAAGTGGTAGAGTGCTGCCCCTAAAGTTAGGAGAAACTGAGTTCAGATTCCATCTCAGACATTTACTAGCTATGTGACCTTGGGAAAATCACTTAATCTTGATTGCTTCATACCCAGGGCTATCTCTAGTCAACCTGATTCATCCTGGACACTGGACCTGGAGGCCTTTGGAGGAGAAAATGAGGCTGATGACTTAGCACATCCCTCCCCCCTACTTCAAATCCAATTTATGTGTATATCATAGCATCACCTATATATCATGGTCTTCTTTGATATCAAAGGACAAGCATCATCATCAGTTGTAGGGCCCCCTGGAGGTCCAAATGTCATCTGTAGTTCTAAATAATCAACCTGCCTTGCATTGGTATCATACAACTCCTTCACAACATTCTTACTTCTGGGTGTGTGTGTGTGTGTGTGTTTGTGTTTCTGGAGCTCTTCACTGATTATATGCTGCTCGTATCTCCTATGCACTTTGTTGATTTCTGTGTAGGATTCATTGATACTTCCTTGAAGAATGGTTTTTCTTGTCTTACTGCAAAATATAGACACCAGTGAAATATTAATATTACAAAGATAGACTGTTGCTTTCATGGAAAGTTTGGAGGTCATTAAAGAGCTCTTCTATTTCCTAAAAACAGTACATTTCTTTCACCTCCTACTATTGATCAGCTAAATGTTCCAATATATGAAGTTTTATACCAGTAGTGCATGAGCCTGGAGTCAGGAAGGCCTTAGGTCCAATTAAGTCCCAGACAGTTTCTAACTATGTGGTCCTGGGCAATTTACTAAAACCTCTCTTGCTTCAA
The DNA here is from genome assembly GCF_037893015.1 of Macrotis lagotis. Taxonomy (NCBI): domain Eukaryota; kingdom Metazoa; phylum Chordata; class Mammalia; order Peramelemorphia; family Peramelidae; genus Macrotis; species Macrotis lagotis. Next base: position 155,190,347 of record NC_133664.1, on the reverse strand, counting down.
CTGTAAATTGGGGGTGATAACAACCTCTACTTCCTAGACCATTATAGGAATAAAATGAGGTAATATATTGTAATATATTGTAATATTTGTAATACATATATATATATATATATGTCTATATCTGGTTCATAGAAAACACATATCAAATATCTGCTCCCCAAACCTCCTCCACCTTCAACTCTGGGCTGAGCTCCATGCTCCTGTACTGTCTGTTCCAGATATACAAACTGTTTGGATACCTTTAGAAAGTGTCTATAGGGGCAGCTACGTGGCGCAGTGCATGGAACACCGGCCCTGTAGTCAGAAGGACCTGAGTTCAAATACGACCTCAAACACTTAGTAATTACCTAGCTGTGTGGTCTTGGGCAAGCCACTTAACCCCATTGCCTTGCAAAAAACTAAAAAAAAAGTGTCTATACAAATTCCTACTGAAATGTGGGTAATAGACACTCTTCATCCATTAGATCTTTCCTATTTGGATAAGAAAGCTCAAACTCTTGGGAATTAAAAAAAAAATAAAACCATACTTCATCTGTATCCACTGTTAATTCTACGCATTTTTATGATGATTCTTCTAATTTATTTGAAGATAAGTTTTTTCAAGAGGCATATTAGTAATCACTCAATGGTTTTTAGGAAGAAGAAGGCAGAATGGAATAATAGAATGCATTTGATTACTTCTATTCTTAGATTTGTATCTAATTTCTCCTATCACAAGAAAATTTGTGGCAAACCTAATTAATTACTTCTTTGCACCAATTTTTTATAACAATACTTCAGTAGCGTTATGATCACATTGATATAGATATTGCTTCCACTAATGTAGATCATGCCTATCCTCTGGCCATATAATCTCATACATTCTCCATATTTGATCTATTCAACTTGTGGGAAGCTTTTACACTAGCACAATATTCAGGATGTTCATCAAACATTCCTTATTCTCATTTCATGACTCTTTTATCTGATCATGTGTTTCCTCAATATATTGTATATTTCTATCATTTCATGTATGCTAAGCTTGTTTGCTCCTATCATGCTTCTTTCTACCACACTATGGGACCTGTAACTTTGATTTTTTGGAAATCATAAGAGTTCTAAGATTCATAATTATGTGTCATCATTAGGAGAACATCTGTGGTTAGAATTTGGGATTTTTTTAGTTGTTTCTATTTTCAAGACAATGGGGTTAAGTGGCTTGCCCAAGGCCACACAGCTAGGTAATTTAATAGTGTCTGAGGTCGGATTTGAACTCAGGTACTCCTGACTCCAGGGTCAGTGCTCTATGCACTGCATCACCTAGCCACCCCTTAAAATCTGGGGTTTTACTCTAGTATTTTAGGATTTGCAGTTTCCCAAAATAAAATCAATCCTGCTAACTCTGTCCTATTCAGTTCTAAAGACAACTCATTGTCCCTTCTCAATGTCTGTCCCAGCTGTGTGTACTGACTGACATACTAACATAATAAATTTACTATGAAGTTGCATGTCATAAGACATACAAAAATATTACATGAGAAGGCCATATAGTTTTCTGGAGTTTGATTCTGTTGGTACCACATTGTCTGCAAACAGATTTAACTGGAGAACCTCCTCATGACTAGGGAATGTGTCTTCCATTTGAAGCTTGTGCAGAACATCTTCCATGGCAATGTGGCCACATTTTGTAAGCTTGCATCTTTATTTTTTTCCATTATTGTTGTTTACTCATTTCAGCCATATCTGACTCTTAATGACCCCTATTAGGAATTTTCTTGTCAAAGATGCTAGAGTGATTCACCATTGCCTTCTCCAGCTCAATTTTTATAGGTGAGGAACTGAGGTAAATAGGGTAAAATGATTTGTCAGCGGACACATAGCTAGTAAGCATCTGAGGTCAGATTTAGCCTCAAGAAGATTACTTTATTTGACATCATCTGGCACTCTATACGTTTTGCCACCTAGCTGCCTCCATGTTATGCTTTACTTAATATTGTTAATTTGAAGATCATTTAATAGAGGTGGTCTGGTTTATATTTATCAAAAATGATTATGTTATCTTAACATGAATGAAATGCATTTTGGGTGGAGAGACATTTTTCTCTACTAAATAATCAAATTCTTTTTTATAATCTTCAACAAACAATATTGGGAGATTGCATTCTATTGCTTTTTACATGAAATGTTCCATGATTTGTTGGTCTGCCAATTAGTGTGAAAAGTGTGACTTGACTGATGATAATTATGAAAGATTTTTTTTTGGGGGGGGTGCCGATGCTTAGTCTAAAAGTATATAGGCGAAGAAACATATCAAGAATGATAAAAGTTGAAGCCAGAAATAGACGTGGTGGCAAGAATAATATCAGCAGACACTATTTCCCTATGTATAGAATTTTTTTCCTTTCTCTTCTCCATTTCCTGACTTCCATGAATTTTTGCAGTGCCAGCTAAATGTCATCTTCTACCATAAGTCTTTCCTTATCTCTTTTAATGCTAGTAGTTTCCCTCCAAAATTGCCTCCAATCTATCCTTGTTTGCACATAACTTTACATATTGCATTCCTTTCCACTCTCACCCCATCATATTTGTAGTACCTTGAGAGAAAGGACTTTTTTGTAAGTTTAGCTTTTTTTCTATCTCGCTTATAGGTAGTGCATTGACTAACACATAGGAGGTACTTACAATATACTTTTGATTTGATACTGATAATGAAGTATCAAAAAGGAGGTCTTTGAGCAAAGAGTAGATGACATCCTGTCAAGGGCGTTAGAGCAGGGATTATTTTTCCATTAAGGGTTGACTTCTAAACCTGAAATCTTGTGGCTCCATTATTCTGTTTTCAAATCTTTTAAGGAATAGATTTGTTGAAGAATTGTAAAAAAAAAACTGAATTCAATGAGCTTAACCATATGACGACTAAGTGGGGAATGTAACTAAAGTTCAAAAGAAAGGTCTAAAGCTAAATAGAAAAGGTCAATTAAGTCAGAATTAAAGTCTCATATTGAAGGAACATTGGGGAAGTTGTCTTCCAGGAATTTTTGGGCAGTTGGATGGCACAGTGGATAGAGTGATGGGTATAGAATCAGGAAGACCTATTTTCCTAAATTCAAATCCAGACTCAGCCCCTTACTGTCTTTGTGATTCTGGGCAAATCACTTAATTCCATTTGTCTCTGTTTCCTTATCTGTAAAAAATGAGCTAGAAAAGAAAATAGTAAATTCTTTAAGAAAATATCAAGTGGAGTTACAAAAAATGTTGGACACAAGTGAAAGGATTTGACAACAAAATTTGTTTGAAGGTCTCTGATAGAAGAGAATTCACTACCTCCCAAGAAAGGCCTTTCTATATTTGGATAGTTCTAATTATTAAGATACTTTTCTTTATATAAAGTCCCAGTTTTCCTCTCCATTTTTAGGGTTTTTTTTGCAAAGCAAATGGGGTTAAGTGGCTTGCCCAAAGCCACACAGCTAGGTAATTATTAAGTGTCTGCGGTCGGATTTGAACTCAGGTACTCCTGACTCCAGGGATGGTGCTCTATCCACTGTGCCACCTAGCCACCCCCTTCCTCTGTTTTTTATATTTACTGTTGATAATATATCATCTTCTTTCATTCTTTGCTACCTAGTCCATTCTAGATGATATTTGAAAATCATTAAAGGATTCAACAGTTATAGCTCCTAGTCCTTTTAGTATTAATATAGTTCATCTGCATTTGGCTTAGAACCCAATTGGGGTATCTAGGCATTCTCTTATATTCCTGCTTATTAGAGAGTTTTAACAACCTAATAACTATTTGTATTTTCTTCTTCCCAACCCAAAGATTATTCTTCTAGGCAAAGAAAACTGAAGCAAAATATGAGTTAAATGATTCTTCCATCTCACTGTGGTCTAGAATTGTCTCAGTCAGTTCAAGCAGGGAATTTATCATTTCTTTGTTAATCCTATTATTCTCAATATACATTTTTTTAAAAATCAGTGAAAAACTCTCCTATTTAATAACACAAAAATATATGTTGAATTTTAGAAAGATTTTCAATTAACATTCCAGAAAAGTCTTATTGAGAATCATTCATTTATCAATGATTATGGATTATTGAATAACTTCTCTTTTCTATGTATATATAAAACCTGCATTACAAAAATGTCCCAAATAAAGAAGGCATTTCGCTAAAAGAAAAAAATAATATTTATTTTTCAAATATTTGACAATAAATTTATTTCTAGGATTTTTTTTTTCTTAGAGGGCCAGAACCTCTACCCAAGGTCAATTTTATAGAACAGGTTACTTATATAGTCTCCAAATTTCTCCTGTTTGCTTGCATTACCACTATTAGAGTTTTATTCCTTTGGATTAAAAATCTGTCTCTATTAATGTGCAGACACCTTAATCCTTTACCAATCATTTAAATCTTAATGTGCTTTATGTAAATTCCTTATCAATATGACTTAGCAGTAAATGAAGGCAGAACAATAAAAAAGAAGGATGGATCATGAAATGAAATAGCATGAAGTAAAAGAAAGTTACTGAATAGGGAAGAGAGTTACAAATGATGGTGAGATTCCTTAATAATTACACTCTTAACATTTTGCTTTTAAACTCTTGATAATTCCCAAGTAAAGTAACCAAATGAATCTATTACTACTAAAAAGCAAACAAAAAAAAAACAGACATGAAAGTCAATTATCCTATGATTTCTCTTGCATGTTTTCTGATGACTCAGATGAAAATGCCCTTTCCTGATAACCATGCTCCTACATGAATTGTCTCCTTTGGGCTAGAATCTATTTTCATTTTTATATTTGTTTCCCTAGTGTCTAGAACAATTCTTTGTACATACTTGTTAAGTCATTTTTCACATATTCAATTCTATATGACCCCATTTGGCTTTTTCTTTTTATTGAGATTTTACTTTTCCCCAGTTATATGTAAAAACAATTTTAGCATCCATTTAAAGAAAATGTTGAGTTCCAAATTTTCTCTTTCCCTGCCTCCCTTCCCCCTCCCTGAGACAGTAAGCAATTTGCTATAGGGTTTACATGTTCAATTATGTAAAACATAGTATCATATTAGTCATATTATTAAAAATAATGGAGATCCAAAGCAAGAAATAAATATGAAAAAATACAGAAAGTGTATGCTTCAATCTCCACTCAGACTCCATCAATTCAAAGGTGGATAATATTTTTCATCATGAGTCCTCTAGAATTGTCTTGGATCATTGTATTGCTAAGCAGAGCAATGTCATTCACAGCTGATCATTGTAGTGTTGCTTTTACTGTAATCAGTGTTCTCTTGATTCTGCTCATTTCACTCTTCAATATTTTATGCTAGTCTTTCAAGAGTTTTCTGGTATCTGCCTACTCATCATTTCTTATAGAGGAGTAATAGTCTGCTATATCTATATAACCCAATATGCTCAGCTATTCCCCAGTTTTTACTACTAGAGATACAGATAGGTCATTTCTCATTCCCTCTTTTTAAATTATTTTAGGATACATACCTACAGTGGTATTGCTGGATAAAAGAATACACACAGTTTTATAGCCCTCTGAGTGAGCATACTTCCATATTGCTCTCCAAAATGATTGAATCATTTCAGAACTCCGCATTAGTGTTCCAATTTTCCCAAATCTTCTCCAACATTTATCATTTTCCTTTTCTGTCATATTAACTAATCTGATAGGTGTGCAGTGGTACCTCTGTGATGTTTTAGTTTGCAATTCCTCAGTTGGGATTTTCTTGACAGAGATACTATAATGGTTTGTCATTTTCTTTTGATCATTTTGTAGATGAGTAACTAAGGCAAACAGAGTTAAATGATTTACTCAGGGACACACAGATTGGAATTCAAGAAGACTCATCTTTCTGACTCCAGGCCCAGAACTCGATCCACTTTAGGGACATAAAGTACTGCAGTGGCTAAATGCCAGGCTTGAAATCAGGAAGACTCATTTTATGTGAGTTCAAATCTGGCCTCAGATCCTCAGGTACTTTAGCTGTCTGACCAAGGGCAGGTCACTTCACCCTATTTGCCTTAGTTTCTTCATCTATAAAATATTCTGGAGAAGGAAATGCCAAACTATTTGAGTATGTCAAGAAAACCTCAAATAGGGTCATTAAGAGTTGGACAAAACTGAAATGACTCAATCCCCCCCAAAATAACATGGCCTTGGGCAAGTCATTTTACATAGCATCTCTTAAATGTTAGGTTCAGCCCATAAATGAAACTTCTGTTGCCACCCCCCAATTCATTCTTTCCCCTGGTACAGATAGAAACACTGTGACCAGTCTCAGTCATTTCCTTAGTTAACTTCAACTATCCACAAAGTCTAGTAATATTTCTTCCCTGAGATCTCATTTTACTGAGTACAGTAGGTTTAATTCTCTTGAATTCCATAGGGGAAAAAGTCCAAGATGTATGTACACACACAATGGAAAACAAAGAATCCAACATTAAAAACTACTGTTACTCAGAAGTTTTCTAAAGTATTTGGCCTTATTATGTTTCCTTTTTAAATCCCTTTATACAGTATTGACTAACTGTAATGATGTCCTAACTCTTTCAGAACAGACAGTTTTTCCAGATCACCAACATCAAAGGCACCCACTAAAACTATGATTTATACCTTCCTAAAAATCTTTCATTGGGTAGAAACTTTTCATTTAGCTCCAGGCTGCTTTATCAGAATTTCTGTCATGTTTAAGTACTCTTTTAGATGATGACAGCTCCCTGTTTTTGCAGTTGCCTTGGGAGGGTAAAGGAAGAGGAAAAGGGAGGGAAATTGAAGACCAAAAAGAATATAGAAGTTGATTTATTAATCTTTTTTAACAATATTTTATATTGCAGAACAACCTTTGATTATTGACTTAGATGAAAAATAAATAGTTATTCCTTCCCCACTGCTGGTGTTAGGGGTGAAATGCCCTGTAATCTGGAAAATCCATGTAAAATGTTTTGGTCAAAGGGGCAGCTAGGAGGCACAGTGGATAGAGCACCGGTCCTAGAATCAGGAGTACCTGAGTTCAAATCTGGCCTCAGACACTTAATAATTACCTAGCTGTGTGGCCTTGGGCAAGTAACTTAACCCTATTGCCTTGCAAAAAAAAAAAAGAAAGAAAGAAAGAAGTGTTTTGGCCCTCTCTGTTTCAGTGAAGTATATATTTTTTCTTTTTAGTTTATGGGCTGTTTACAGAATCTTATTGTAAACTTTGGTTTAAGTATTTGGTCATAGGCTTTGCTGACTCTCACATATCATCTGTGGCTTCTGCAAATTACCCTCAAAATTCCCATTTCATTTCTTATGATGACTACTGACATATTGAAATGCAACAGGGAAAGTTATATGGAAAAGATAACTTCATTTTCACAATTAGAATATTATTTCTTACATCATCATTAATAGTCTTGTATTCAAGAATCAGGCATCCTACTTTGTCCACCCATGCTGCTGATAAAATAAAATTTTGCCACAGTTTTGTTTTGGGTCGAACCTCTGCTAGTTCCTTAAGTATTTTGTTTCTGCTTTGTATTTTTAGTACATGTGAATTTATTTCCAAGTTATTATAAAACATTTTCTATGATAATCACAAATTGCATCAAAAAGTCAAATAAATAAGCTCTATCTAGTTTCCCAACATCAATTAATTTTTGTATTTCCTTCAAAGAAAGCCTTCAACCTCATCCAACATTGTTATTACTCAATGAATACTAATAATCTGCAATGACCTTTGGATATTCATACTCTTTCCCTTGAGAGTTGATTTTAATTTTTAAAAAATCATTTGCAATCCAAACTGAGGTTTAGAAGGAGCACTTGTCATTTTTCTTTTATCATTTGTTACATTACAACTGCAGGTACTTCTTTGTTCCAATTTATATTTCTCCTTGGTTGCTAAATTGTAACTCATTAAACTCTAATATTCTTTTGATGTTATAATCCATTCTATTGTTTTTCTATTTCACAAAGATAAATATATATTCCTGAAATTAATCAATTGTTTTAAAAATATACCATCAAGTAAATATTTCCATGAAGCTTCAGATACAGTTATTAGATTCCATCTTCTATGTCATTATTTTTTGGATATCTTAGTACATTAAATGATCCATTAAACTTTTTATTCAACCTCATTTTTCAGTGCGAAACATTCAAGGGAGAAAAAAATTAACTGTTGAACCCTTACACCTCTTTAATGAGCCCTGCCAATCTTATACCCAAGATATTATCAACCCATCTGTTCAAGTGTAGACCATCTTCTCCAAATGGTTGCTTCTTATCTAAGAAAGCCAGTCAATCTTGTACTTAGCCTCCATATGGTCAGGGTTGTTCCCTAATCTAAAAAAAGATTTAGTATTGTGGGAAAGTATTGTGGTTATATTTTCAAACAACACAAGTACATAGAAATTATTTTCAAAAACTTTCAACTAATCTTGTTTTTCTTCCTACCATTTCTTCCACCTTAAAACTGAGTCAACATAATCACTTACCATATTTCCCCATCTAGACTACCTTTGATGTGATAAAATGAAAACACATAACTCCTTTTATGGGTCTTTCCTCCACATCAATTGACCACTTAAGAAAACATTCATTCAATAAATCAGAATAATCTCACCAAACTGTATCTGGATGGAGGCACTGCTTATATGATTATTTTTTGTCTTGATTTTCAATGCTGATTGTTGGATGTGAAATAGCAATTGATTTATTGTATGCATCTGCTTTAATTGAGATGGATAGAATTAATCATCTTTTCTTATTAATGGTACAGTCATATCATGGATGCCAACAACTTGAAATTTGCGTGTCTATATGCATATTCATAAAAGGCTTATTCTCAATTATACAATGGAAGAAAGAAATATGATTCACTCTTTTCCCATAACTCTTCTCCTTTCCTCTCAAACTCAATGACAAATGAACTAGGTAGATTTGTTGAGGATGATTTATACATAATTCTTTATGTATGCTGAGAGATGAACTAGAAGATCTTTTTTCCATAAAAATACCCTTTATTAGTCCACACATTTACTTTGCAAATTAGAGTGTTTTGACAATGGAAGAAGAACTTGTGAGAAATGTGCTCTTAAATTCAACTTCTGGAAAGTAGTGGTGATAATATCGCAGGACACTAAAAATACTATTGACCCTCAGAAATGGTAGTAAAAGAGTCATTTGAATGAGAAGGAAAGGCAAGTGGTTAGCTTGCTGTTTTCAGAACCTAGGCCAGAGCTGAAAAACTTGGCTTCCTTAGCCTCTTCATTTGTTCATAAGCATTTGTCTTTGTTCACATTGCCAGAGTTTTGTTTTGGTTATATCATGGCGAACAAAATGTCATAGGCATAAATACATCCTTAAGTATACTTCCATCACAATATATTGACTCTTTCATCAGGTTCATGGCTTAACATCTTTCTTTGGCAGTCAAAAGGACAAAAAAAACGCTTCCTACTAATACTTATATAAAACTGAGAATGGTGCAATGACAATTAATGGTAGTAAAGAGACCCGGAATCATGATTTTACATTCTGTGAGCCCCAGTTTCTTCATTTGTAAAATGAGAGTTAGGACAAGATTACTTTTAAGGTTACTTCCAACTTTCAACTTATGAACCCATGATTGCTTCTTTCAAAGAGGAACTGAATATGTCAAATAATAAGTGTGTTATGTTCATGGATTTAGGCATACAATATCTTCTATGTGGAATACGTTTGAAAATATGCTCTGAGAAAAGTGTCAAAAAAAATCATGGTCCATGAAATAAGCCTATTCTTATTACCATATATCTCCTCCTGCATCACACACACACACACACACACACACACACACACACACACACACACACACACCTCTTTCTTTGTTCCTTTTTTTTTTTTAGGTTTTTGCAAGGCAAATGGGGTTAAGTGGCTTGCCCAAGGCCACACAGCTAGGTAATTATTAAGTGTCTGAGACCTGATTTGAACCCTGGTACTCCTGACTCCAAGGCCAGTGTTTTATCCACTACACCACCTAGCCGCCCCTACCCCTCTTTCTACTTTACAAAATCAAGCCTGCTTGCACAAAGAGATTTGAGGACTAGGAAAGGAGTTTTGTGAGGGATAAATAAAATGTTAAATTAAATTAAAGGAGTAGTTTAAGTCCAGTTGCCTTTTATTCCTTTCTTTTTAAAATCTACTTTTTCCCTATATTATCTAACCTGGCAGTACAGAACTAATGGGTGCCCAAAATACTTTCAGATCTGTGAAGCAAAAGAAGGGTATAGTCATTCCCCTCTATCTAAAATCAGAAGTGCTTAAGTTCCAAAATTTGATAAAATTCAAAGTATTAACATCCCCTTTTTTATCATAGAAACATAAATTTAAAGCTTTCAGCTTTAAAGGAATAGGAATAATAATAGGAATAATAATAGGAATCTCAGAGACCATCTAGACTAAAACCCTCCTTTTACTGATTAGATAAAAATCCAGAAACATGAAATAACTTGGCATCTTCACAGAAACAATGTCATAAAAAAAGGATTTGAACTCAGGTCCTCTGATCGTTAATCTAGTATTTTCCACACCTTTTTGTATCAGTACACCATGCAACTGTTTATTTTTCAAAGGTTTTATCTTAGAAGTAAACAACCAACTAAGAAAAGTGGATTTCCCTTTAAGCAATTTTTGTGTAATTAAATCCAAGAAATGCTGAGGAAAGAAAGAATTTGGGAAGGTCTTCTAGATGGTCATGATATTTTCCATTGATTAGTATTGTCATCAGTTTCTTCAGTGGAGATGAGAATCTCAAAGAGAATTAGAACCCAGGTCTCAAAATTCTAGTAATTCCCCTTTTTTCATCCCTATTTTAGAGCAGAAGTATCAGGATAATGAATAAATAAAATTACTGTTAAAAGGACATAGAAAAACTTCCAAAAAAGAGTAAGTTTTGTGAGTTATAGAAAGTTTAGGTTTAAAGACAGAAATAAGAGGAGAAAATACTCTGGGGAAGTGTGGAGAGGGGAAATGGAGAAAACTTTAATGGATGGAACAGGAAAGAAAATCTAGTAGTTGTGACAGAAATAAAAACAATATTGGTTCTCCCTTTGGCTCTAGGTGTCTCCTGCTTTGCCCTGTTTTATAAATTTTGTTTCCCTATTGAATGTGTCTGCACTATATTGCTGTCAAAGGCCTCCTGACCAAGGGCACTTCTGATCACTTAACAAGACTGTAAGCTCATTTTACTCCTCATGACAGAATAGGTAGGGAAATAGGCCTGTTCTGATCACCAGCAATGGCCCAAGATGGTACTTTATTTATATTTATTTCTGTTTAATGGCATCTGGTACTTTTTTGGGACTAACATGTTTATGAAGACTCAAAGGTTTTAGTTCACAAGAGGGCTCCCCAGGGCAGTAACTCAGGTAAAATAACATATAAATTTTTTTTTAGGTTTTTTTTTTACAAGGCAAATGGGGTTAAGTGGCTTGCCCAAGGCCACACGGCTAGGTAATTATTAAGTGTCTGAGACCGGATTTGAACCCAGGTACTCCTGACTTCAGGGCTGGTGCTTTATCCACTGTGCCACCTAGCTGCCCCAATATAAATCTTTATAGCATGTAACAGTGTAGACTATTGCCAAAGGCTATGATTTCTCCTCACTCATAAGATGCTATTATTTAGTGAGATAAGTAAAATATGATCCATATTTAAGATGCTATTTCAAAAGAGTTGAAACTTTGAAAAATGAATGAATTAACTTCTAGATTCTTATAAAGTCAATAAATTCTTAAAGTTTATTTTGATCAACTCTTGTAAACAGTGGGGTTAAAGAAAAAGACTAAACCAAGAGTCAGGAAGTCCTGGATTAGAGTCCTACCATAGATACATGACAGCTGTGAGCTATTGGATAAGTCAGGAAATCTTTCTCAGCCTCAGTTTCTTTGTCTATAAAATGAGGTGGGTGGACTCATTGTCTTCAGCTGTAAATCTGTGATCTTATGACACAAAATCAGAAAATATCTAAAGCTAACCTAAAAAACAATGTTTTCATTTTGTTCAATGATACACAGAATTAGTAGACAATGTTTCCAAAAGGACACACCAGACAAAGACTGAATATTCCAGGCTTGTAAAGATACAAAACAGAGGAGTGGTCAGAAATCAATCTGGATGACTTGCCCTGGAGGAGGTCAACTTTTTTTTTAGTTGATTCTTACGGGAAATAAGAGACATGATTTTGGTGGTGAGGAGCAGGAAAGGGATTTTCAGGTAAAGGAGTGCTGACATGTTGCAGAGACTCATATACAAGAATGAACAAGTTGTTTATAGAGATGAGTTGATTAGCTTGGCCAGAGGCAGATTTGTGTAGAGGAATAATGAAAAACAAGGTTGGTTGTGAATGGGATCTTGGAGGGAAATTTTCATTTAAATTCAAACATTTATTATGTACTCAGTTTGTTAACTCCCATTTCATCTTCTGATTTTGTTTTTTAAACTGGAAATATTGAGTTGACCAGCTTTTAAATTCCAAAACATCTATTAGGGACATGAAGATGTGTATGTGCACTTATATAGCATAAACTAATGTGATATCAATAGAAGTTGGTAGTTTTGTGACTTATTAAAGTAGATGCTATCATGTTTGGGCCCATATAGTCTTGTGTGGTCCTTAGCACGGCTTCCTTTGAAACTGCTCTTTAATATTCTCTTTTCTGCTTATCTCTGGAAGCTGAAATAGTTTTAGATCCATTGAGATAAAAGAATAATATCACATTTACCTATAAAATATCTGTTCTTATATCCTTGATCTGACTTCAGAAGGCCATTTTTTAACTAACCTAGTCTTTGCCCCCATAAGGAAGAGGTAACACCCAACTGATAGTTTCAAGCACTGTGCTTTATCTGTTTATTAATATGGTTTTCATCATACTTATGGAATATCCTTATTAGGGAAAAACTGGTCAGTCAGTTGATTGGATTACTGGCAACAGGGTCCAGCCAGTCTGGGTTGCCTATTTCCTAAGGCAAAGGTATGACCAGGTCAGTCACTTGCTCAGAAAATGTCATAGAGCTTCTTATTACTTCTAGCATAAAATCCAAACACCTCAACCTTTCCATCTAATTTCCTTCACTATCTGGTTCCTGTTTCCTTCTTTTCTTAATGGGCTATTTTCACATTTCTACTCATGCTGTGCGTCCAGCCAAACTACCATCATTAAATTGTAGATAACATCCAGAATGCTGATATACTTGTTGTTCTTCACGGGCTCCTCCTCCCATCTCCCCACCTTTGTATTGGCTCTACCATATGCCTGGAATGCTCTCTTTCCAGCCTTTGCCTCTTAGAATTCATGGTTTCCTTCAATATTCAGATTGAATGCCACTTTCAGCATACAACTTTTCATGGTCAACCTAGCTACTAGTGCCTTCATTTATAAGGATACATTCCATCTACTCTCTGGTTTGTACTGGAATTTTCCCCCATTTTAGATTGTAAGTTCCTTGAGAACAGGTATTGCTTTTGTTTTCCTTTATATCCCAAGGTCTTAACATTAGCTCTTGGCTTATGATAACTACATAAAAATATTTTTAGACTCATTGAATGAATAGATCAACAAACTTTTTTTTTAGGTTTTTGCAAGGCAAATGGGGTTAAGTGGCTTGCCCAAGGCCACACAGCTAGGTAATTATTAAGTGTCTGAGACCAGATTTGAACCCAGGTACTCCTGACTCCAGGGCCAGTGCTTTATCCACTGTGCCACCTAGCTGCCCCCTCAACAAACTTTTTTAAAGTATTTGTTATATCCTAAGTTCTGTGCTTAATGATGAAGATACAAAGAATGGTTCCTGTCTGATAAGATGATTGTTTCAAGGGGATTTGACTTGGCATTTGACTTGAGATTTAAAGTATAGATTTAGCAAGGGTTGAAACGGGAGTGGTGGCATCCTAGACTTGGGAACAAAAGACATAGAAGTATAACTCTGTTTATGTGTCTGTGTGTGTGTGTCTGTGTGTGTGTGTGTGTGTGTGTGTGTGTGTGTGTGTGTGTGGTGTATGTTTTGTGTATTCTCTAGTATGAGCAATAAATGAGAGATGGTAAATTGTACCATCTTTTTTATTTGATGGCCATTGAGTATGTAAAAATAAAATAAGATGTATAGAAGAGCATTAGATAATAAAGACATTTGAAATACTTAGTTGGTAATAGGTTTCAAAGACTGGAGGAATTTATATTTGATCCAAGATACAACAGAGCATGCTGTGTGAGGAATGGAATGAAGAAAATGGTGTTTGAAGAAAATATTCTATCATTTCATAAAAGCCTCCAAGCATAGGGTAAAGAGAAACTGGATTAGAGGATGGGTCTCAAAAAGAACAGGCAGGAAAAGTCAAATTGAAATGAACTTGCCCAGATCAGCTCTCCAAAACTTAATAATTAGTAAGACTGTGTTGAAAGGGAAAAAAAAGCAGTAAAATCTTATCAGGAGAAAAATGGCATCACTTATAAAATTGGGAAAATTAAGGGAGTGCAAGGGAGTTTTGATGCTTTTATTTGTCTTTAAAAATAGACTTTTCAGTAGTCTGTAAGCTCCTGAGGGCACTGACTATTGTAGTTTTTATCATCATATCCCCAGTATAGCATATGCTTAGCAAGTATTTGTTAGACTGAATTTAGTTTAATAACATTATCTATATTGCTACCATCATTCTTCCAATCTGCCTCATTTCCTCTGTGTGTGTGTGTGTGTGTGTGTGTGTGTGTGTCTGTGTGTGTGTGTCTCCTTTTGTGACAAGAAAACTTCCTTGGAACCAGTATGATGAAATTTTTTATTGATAGTCCTTGAAAATAATTAACTAAAATTTCATTCTATTTTAATAATTATTTTAATGTTTCAAATTCCAACTCTTAAAGGAAATGTGTTAACAGAGAAAGACACAAACCTACATTACTTACAGAATTCTTAGGAAACTTCATGGACCAATGGTCATCTGTGTGCACAAGCTTAGTAACTGCAATAAATACTGGTTAGACAGGCAATTACATGATTGTAATTTGCATACCCAAAGGCAAGCATTTGGAACATTGGAGGGTCAGACAAATTTGAGTAAAGACATCTGTTCTCTTATCCCTTAGAAGCTTAACATGTTCTTTTCCTATTAACCCCAAGTCTTGGAGTCATTTCTATAATAGTTCTTTCTAGGACAACCAGACTTCAAAATAATTTTTTAGTTTTTCCTATATTTGACCAGAGAAAGCTGCACAATATCAGTTTTATTGTCATGCCAAATGTTAGAAAGAGTTCATTTTATAGGTCAGTTCTCAAATCATTTCTAAATCATTATATCAATCAATCAACAAGCATTTATTAAAGACCTAATATACATTTATTAAGGGCAAAGCATATACAGAGAATAAAGAAAGCAAATACAGTGTAACATTAGGGAAAGGAGGAATATTGTGTTCTGAAGACTTTTTTCTTTTCAGTTTTGATTTAATTCAACAGATATCAAGTATTCCAAAGATCCTATTGAATGTTAGATAGATATGAAGATAATAATGAAACAGTTCCTGCCCTCAAGGAGCTTTTGTTCCACTAGGAGGATACATTCAGGAAGAGAATTAACTTTGAAGTACAAACAATGTGGGGCAAAATAATTTCAAGAGAATTAATACATGCAGGATCCGAAAAAACCTTCAAATGGCAAAGGGTATTTGAACTGTACTTTGAAGAAAGCCAAAGATACTAAGAGATGGAGGTGAGGAAAGAAAACATTGCAGGCATAGGGGACAAGCTATGTAAAGGTCAGACAGGATACAAGGGATAGCTTTTTGTATATGGGAAATAACCAGCAGGCCAGTTTGATTGATTTGTGGAGTCCCTGAAGGGCAATGCTGCAAAAATAAGATTGAATAAGTAGATGCTTTCCTTATCATGGATGTCTTTAACTGACAAGCTGAGGATTTTGTGTCTTATCTTAACAGGAAATCATGAAGATTCTAAGTGAATGAGACATATATTTTACGATATTAATTTATCAGTTCTGTAGAGAGAGAAAAGAAAGGGAAGGAACAAGAAATACAGATGAGAACATGCACATTTATAAATATATAAAAAGGTATATGGAGTAAATATATGGTAACCTGCTTGGGGTGGGGAGAAAGCACTACTTTGCTAAGACATTTTCAGTTAAATTGAACAGTTTAACAAAAACAAAAACAATTAGATGGTTTGCAATAGTCCAGGTATGAAATGAGAGTTGGAAATAAGCTAAACACTGTGTGAGTAGAGAGAAGGGTATAGTTACAGGAGATATTGCAGAAATAAGTGGATGATGGATAAAGGAAGAGAAAGGAAAGATTAAAAATACCTCTAAGTTTATGTCTTATCCTGGGAGGATACTGATCCCCTTAGTATAGGTACTCCTATGAGAATATTAAACAAGTGAAAGAATGATATCAAGCTTCTCACTGTCCCTGACGTTGTAATAGTGGCATCCCTGCCACTGGTACATGCTGTGTATTAAGATTTCTGAGAGTTATATGAGTCTCGTCCTTCCAGAGTCACCTAAAACACAAGGAAATACAAGAACAGATACACAGAGAAAGCTTTCATAGAACCCAACTTCCCAGAACTGCACTATTCTCTACTGTTCCTCTTCTCTCCCTTTGCCTCTTTTCATCAAACTGATCTGTATATGAAGCAAAAAAACACATTGAAAAATATTGATTAGTAAGATTATTAAAAAGAATAACAAAAGAAATTATTATTAAGAGAATAACACAAAAAAGGCTAAGAGCTTTGCAAGTTTTGGAAGTTGCTAGATAATCATCAGTTATATTACTATAAAGGCTTCTAAATTTAGAAAGGGTGGCCTTACAATTGGATTTGTTTCTATAAACTGTCTACAGTGGAATGAGTCCTTGTCAGAATTACTGGCAGCACCAGTTCCACAAACCAATTACCCCATCTTCCTGATGCAATAACATAAAGTTAGTAGTTTGAACCCAAAATTTAGAATCATGCACTAGCAATTTTCCTTTAGAACATATGTCAAAATAATCATGATTTACTTCAGTTTTGAATATGTTAGATTGAATGAAATTATTTTAAATTGTGTGTATATGTGTTTTCTAGTGATCCTCAGCTCACTTTTTTCCTTAAAAGATTTATAATTTCTTCTTTAAATTGATTGGGGGTAATTGGATACTATGAATGTCATTCTAACTTATGCCTTTCTTGTAAAATTAAAAACTTCTCTACTGTTAGGTTCATTTTTCATCCCACTTTTCTCAAAATTTTGTTCCTCATACTAAATCATGAAAATTATACTACTATTGCTCCTCCCTGTTTCTTGATCTCTGGTATCTGGATTACTTATACCACCTAAAGCCTCACTTTTAATTTCCATCCCCAGTTTTTTTAATCTATGTTTCCCATTCAGATTCATTAAATCCTCAGCATTATGTTGTTTTTCCCTTTTGCATTAATGTACTAAAGATGTGCTAGAGCCAGCTGGAATCAACTAGAATTGGCTCAGGAAATCTGGTTTTTAAATTTTCATTGTGACTATTTTCACACCAATCATGAGCAAATACTATAAATGAAGGTTTGCAGATTAAACCAAAAATTTTTATGGAAACCATTTGTTAAATATTTACCAGCACTTTGTTAGGTGCCATAGATAACTTACACAGAAACATAGAAACTTTTTATTGTTCAGTTCATTCCCCTCTTCCTGCCCCATGTTTTTCATGAGTGTAAAAAGAAGAAAGGAACTTCCATACAAGTTTGAATCATGGAGGGAATCATTCTTACATTGTTTTAATTTTCTTTAGTCACTGATTCCAGTATTTCTCTTTAATTCACTAACTCTTATAATATCCTTAAATTCTCCTGACAATTGGGAATGGATATGGAGTCAGAAGGAATGAATTTGGATTGAATTCTTTTATATTGCTCTATGATCTTCTTCAAATCAGCTCACTTCTCTAGATCTCATTCTTTCTCTGTGGTAGAAAAAGTAGAAGATGACATGATCCTATGAGTAGTATAAATACACTTATATCTTAGTGACCATTGTCTTCCTCTATCTGCCTCCCACCATGTCTTTTAGAGGTAAAATTGACTTAACTGGCAAGTATGAAACCACTTGAGGAAAAGAAGTTAAAACACTTATTTGCAAAGGTACAAGAGGTGAACCTGTTCCCAGGAGAATTGCTCATCCTGTCATATGTTAGCATATTCTGAGGTTAATGGTGTATGTTTCACAAGTGACTTTCCTCTAAAATAATATATGCATGATACACTTGTAAGTTTAATCTGTATCAACACCCTCTCCATCACCTCCTTATGACTTAACAACCAACAGAAGCAACAAAAAAATTTAGCCTTAATTTGTAGAATTTGCTGATTTTTTAGGTGTAAATGATTCTGCTGAAAATTAATTATCAATTCTCATGATTCAATATGTGCTGGTCCCAACACACCTTTCATCCCATTGTAGTTTAATCATTTAAAAACTTGGAACTTAGAAAACCTATGACAGAACAAAACTCTCATCACCCCAGGTATAAAAGGCAAATTATTTTCCTTTCCCTTCCACGCCAATTCTAAATCAATAAATCATGTACAAGACTATTATGAATAAACAAGTTCACCATTAAGACTAAAAAATCATATATAGTATGCATTTATATGTAATACTTCAAGTTTTTGCAAAGTTACATGTGTATACAATCTCATTTGATTCTCACAAAAACATTATGAGGGTAGGTGCTATTTTTATTATAGTAACTACTTTATAGATAAGGAAACTGAAACTGAGAGAAGTTAAATAATTTACTGAGAGTTACAAAGCTGGTATGTGTGTCAAGCAGAACTTGAACCCTACCCAGAATTCCAAAACCTGCTCTGAACTTTTGCCTTAAGAAATAGATACTTAGCTATATTAATGCCCCATAGGACATAACTGGATAGTTCAGAGGATAGAGTATTGCTCTGGAGTCAGAAAGACCTGAATTCAAATTTGATCCCAAACACTTTTGGCAAACCACCAATATCTTTGCCAAGGAAGGTAAAGTGACAGGGTCACTTTAATAACCCTTTAATAAGGGTCAGAAAGAGTCAGTGAAAACTGAATGACTTAACAGTAATAACAATACTACATAGAGGTTAAAGAAAGAGGAAAAGACCCACACATACAAATATATAACATCTTTTTGTACTAGTAAAGAAATAGAAACTAATGGGGTGCTCATCAATGGGGGAATTGCCAGTCAAATTATGATATTATTTGTTCCATATATGAATATATTCTAGTATATAAATATAATGTGTGTTGTTATACGATGAAAGGTGTGCTTTCAGTGAAACCTGTGTAGACTTGTAAGAAATGATGCAGAATGAAATTATCAGAACAAAGAGCAGCAACTATTCAGTGACAACAACACTGCAAAAACAACTTTGAATTTTTAAGAACTCTGATAAATAAAATTATCAGCCATTAACCTAGAGTCCTGATGATAAAGTATGTTACCCATTTCTAATGCCCCATAGGATGTAGCTGTATAGAGTGACTAAAACCCCCTCTGGGGGTGAAATCAGGGTGTAGAATAATATATGTGTATATATATCTTCATACATATATATGTATATATATATAGAGAGAGAATAACAAATATGTGTCTATATAGATTTACATATATAGGTATACATATATTGTGTATAAATACAGTTTGAAAATTCATTAGCTTGACACTGTATCCTTGCAGTGCTATGGAGTTAAATGGGATGGAGAGAAAATTAATCTTCATCAACTGAAAAGATAAGACTTTTTCTTAAAGAAAACATTTAGTAGATATTTGTTAAACTGAATTACATTAGGAACATAATTGCTTTCTGTCCTGTTTCTAGCTTTTGATACTTGTTCCATCCCATTCTTGTGAGGATCTACCTTATCTATTTCTACTTCAACCTTCTCTGTTTTCTGATTTCCTACTCTAGCCATGCTGACCCAAACAAGTTCACCAGTAATACTGAACAAAATCATATATATAGTATGCATTTGTATGGAATACTCCAAGTTTGAAGTATTTGGGAATCTTTAGCACTATTCCTTGCAATTTTCTGGCTTTGGATCCAGTATTCTATTCCATGGTTTATCATTTATTCTTCTCTGACCATTCTATAATTCTAAGGGAGAAGAAAGGTTTGTGAATGTATAATGTGTGGATTTTTAATATTTAATTGTAATTATTCCTAGATTTAAGAGTCATAACAACACTTGAACTTAAAAAAAACTGTCTTACACTACATTAACTGTGATTTTATGGATATATAAAGCTTGGCCCTTGAATAGTATACTCTAGACTATTATGTTGATGAATGACCTTCAGAGGATGACAAATAACTCCTCTCCTCACTCCTAGATTAAACTGACCATTCACTCAACATTCAGCACAAACAATGGTATATATTTTAAAATTCTCCAGAAAGTATTATTCAGCTTTTCTAAGTTAAGCATTGTAATGTCTGACATTGATGGTAGGAGAGATGATTTAAGAATATGAGTATGTAGGGGTGGCTAGGTGGCACAGTGGATAGAGCACTGGCCCTGGAGTCAGATGGACCTGAGTCCAAATCCGGCCTCAGACACTTAACAATTACCTAGCTGTGTGGCCTTGGCAAGCCACTTAACCCCATTGACTTGCAAAAACATAAAAATATATAAATAAAAGATTATGAGTATGCAGATGGAATATAAGGGATATAAATACTTAAAGAAGAAAATGGTTTCTAGGAATTGACTCAGGTCATCTCAGTGAACCAGGAATTAAGTAGTTTAAAGACAGTAAAGTGGCCTAATATGAGCTCAACAATGATTTCTGATATGAGGAAAATGTGGAAGGTATTTCAAGGCTCCAACAAGAAACCATGCCATAAAGCCGCTGCCTCCATGTATATTTTCTGGCCCTAGTTGTTTCCTCCATTAAAATGTAAACTCCCATTCCCCAATTAATAAATGATCAAAAATATGAACATACGGTTTTCAGAAGTCAAAACTATTAATAGTCATATGAAATAATGCTCTAAATCACTATTGATTATAAAATGCAAAATGAAGCAACTTTAGGTATCACCTCACAGCTATCAGATTGGCTAACAACAGAAAAGCAAAATTACAAATGTTGGAGGGTATGTGGAAAAATAGGTACAGTGATGCACCATTGGTGGACTTGTGAACTAATCCAACCCTTCTGGAAAACAATTTGGAACTATACTCAAATGCCACAATCCTATGCATATCCTTTAAACTCAGTAATAGCACTGCTAGATCTGTATCCAAAAAAGATAAATAACACATATCTATATAAAGATCTATATAAAATTAAATATTTTAGTAGCTCTTTTGTGATGCCAAAGAATTGGAAACAGAGAGTATGTCCATCAATCAGAGAATGGATAAGTTGTGGCATATGATTTAATGAAATACTATTGTGCTATAAGATATGACTGAGTTGCTGGTTTCAGAAATGCGTAGGAAAACTTATTATGAATTGGTGCAAAGTGAGGGAAGCAGAACCAGACAGAACACTGTACAAAATAACAGCAGTACAGTAATGATTATCAATTTTAAAATAATTCGCTACTCTAGTCAATACAATGATATAATTCAGTTCCAAGGACTTATGATGAAAATGCTATTCATCTCCAGAGAGAGAACAGATGAACTCTGAATACAGATCAAAGCATACTTCTTTTATTTCTTTTTCTGGTTTGTTTTTGTTTTGTTTTGTTTTTTGTTTTGTAATCTGGTTAATAAGGAAATATATTTTGATTGACTTCACATGTATAATTGATCTTTTACTTGTCTTCTCAATAGGAGGGGAAGGGATTGGAGGTATAATATCTGGGACTTCGAAACCTTTTGTTTTAAGTTAAAAATAATTAAATAAATAATGGGTGAACTTTTTAAAAGACTGAGGACAAGAACTGTTTTCTTCCTTTGTATCTGTATCACTTATCACAATGCTTAAAATATTGTAAACTGTAAATAATGCTTGTTAAATAACTGCTAGGACACATTATTTTGTAATGTCATTTTCCTAGATACCATCTACCTAGCATTTGGCATCAAGAAAATCAAGTGTGGCAGAAGAGTTGCTGCGAGGAAGTACTGCTGCTCACTTTAATGTCAGATTCCAGAAACTTGTGAGAATAGTTTTTGGAGGGAACATATTGGGCCATTCCTTTATCTTCAAACATATGTCAAATACGTCTAAAAAAGAATGCAGATTTAGCTATAGTTTATAAGCTTTTAAGAGACATAATTAAATTTACTATTGTCCACATAAGATTAAATTGAATTTGATTTCCTGCTTCATCAAGGTTGAAAAAACAGACTTAATAAATGAATTTTCAGAAATATGCCAAATGTATCAGAATTAATTATAAGGACCATGAGTTAATATCTGAATACAGGCATTTAACCAGAGTTTAAGTCAATATTTTATTTCTACAACTATAAATGTTCCCAAAGGAGAGATGAGGAAATAAATTTCTTCCTCTTCTTGAGAAAGATTGGGGAATATGGTTACAAAATATTATATATTTCATAGTATGCAATTATATTTCTGTATGTTTGTTGTATTGCTTTGTGACAGGTGAGGGTCCATCAGGTTGAGAAGGGGATTATATTGTAGAATTAATCATGGTGTGAAAGCATAAGGCAATCAAACTTATTTTAAAATAAATGAATTAAAATTAAGAAAAATGCTTAAATTAATATGAAACAAGAAGCCAGAAACCAGTATCTTTGATCATAAAACTTCTACAAAAATCTAATACAATGACCATCTCATGAATTTCCTATTTGAATTATAAACATCTATTCTCTTGATGTATGTATGAATATGAATGTAAATAATATTATGTTAAACAAAATTAAATTTGGAGAAGAAAATCGATGAATGGAAAATAGAGAATGCATAAACATGTGTAGCCTAGCACATCTTCCAAACTGTTTAAAGAAGACTGTGGTGATTTTTTAATTAAGCATTCCATCTGTAACTGTTTTCTAAAGAACAATATCCACTTTAAATTTTCAAACAAGTAGTGTTTGAGGATTCCCTGTGGAGGTGGAATCTGGTATGTATAAGCTTATGCTGGATCGGCAGTTCTCTCCAGGTAGGCATGGAGGAGAGTAATTATTTTCTCCTCACTCCCACTCCCTTGTAGGACTAGAGGGACACCATGCAGAATGAGAAGGAATCAATTCTCAGACAGATAACAAGCATATATTTAATAACCATCTACTATGTTTTCAATGATATGGGGGCAAGGAAAGAGAAGAAAGAGAGTAGAAGGCATGGTCTCTACTCACAGGAGCTTAAAAATCTCATTTGGAAAAGCAATCTGTGCAGATATGAAACAACTAGTGAGGATCCAAGGTAGGACACAGGATAACAAGAATTTGGAGGAAGGGGCTTCAGTTTGTGATTGTTCAGGGCAGTTTTTTGGACAAGAAGGTATTTGAATTTAGCATTTTAGGAAGGAAAAGATTTGAAATTGTAGAGATTAGAGGAAAAATATCTTAAAGGGAATATTACCATGCCATAAGAAATGATGAGCTTGATAATGTTAGAAACATGGATATATCTGAACAAAAATTATTGGAGAATGAAATGAGCCAAAACCAAGAGAAAATTGTGACAGAGACAACTGTATTGGTCTAAGAATAACTGTAAATTAATAAGTCATTTTGACTATTATAAATAGATAAATTAACTACAAAGGACATATGAGGAAAGATGCTATCTGATTCCATCAAATTGATAAATAAAAGTTTGAAAAGGAGCAACTAGATGGTGCAGTGGATAGAGCACTGGCCCTGGATTCAAATCTAACCTCAGACACCCAATACTTACTTAATTGTGTGACCTTGGACAAGTCACTTAACCTCATTGCCTTACCAAAAAAATAAAAGTATGAAAGAATGGCTTTGTATTTATATGTATATGTACATATATATATATATATATATATATATATATATATATATACACACACACACACATATATATGTATATACATATTTGTGTGTAATGGTAGCCATCTCTAGGGTAGGAACAGGGGGAGGGAAGAAAAAAAGAAAGTTACCCTGATAGCTTTATCATATATTTAAAAGGAATAGCAAGTTATTCATAATAGACTTGCAGTTTCATGTATTGTATTATGGAAATATTTATTTTATTTCTTAAGTTCAAAATAAAATGAAGAAAATTTAAAAATATAAAGAAAATGAACCTGATATATGAAAAGGATAGCAAGGAGCATTGGAACAGAGGGTCTAAGATGATTAAAAAGTCACACTATTCAATTACATGATCCAGTTTATAGTTTCCAGTTAAATAAAGACTGGGTCATGTAATTGAATAGTTTAATGAATTTTTCAAAATGTCTTCCTCAAGTTTCTTTCCTCTCTAGGACATCCTCTACAGAATATTCTTGTCACTCCTCTATTTAATAAATTCTAAATGCTCACTAACTTCCTAAGATCAAAGGTGAACTCTGAGTCTGGCCTTTCAAGTTCTTCAGTCTGTCCACATTTATAGATTGTACTAGTAGACTCTATGGTCCTTACACTTCTGACCCTGGCACAGGTTCCTTGAAATGTATTCTCTTTTCTTAGAATTTCTAGACTCTATAAAGCTCATTTCAGGTATATCTCACATGAGACTTTTCTTGCTCTCCTTAGCTGCTGGTGCCTCTATCATTTCCTTCACTCTCCCCAAAATATGCATATATTCTGTATAAACTTACGTATTTACATGTTATCTCTCTGGTAGAATAAAAGTTACTTCTTCCTAATCCAATTGCATAACATAGGGCTTGATACATAGTAGATACTTAATAAATTCATATTGGCTAAGTGATCAGACTTGTTCTTTTGAGTAGCGGGAATTTCTCAACAGGGAACTGACTTGCTATTAGAAAAAAACTTAATTGGGTAAATTATCTTTACTCATAAATAGCCACCTGCACAAATGATGAAAATGGATTAATAATCAGGTTAGACTCCCAGGGTAGCCCATTTTTCACATGGTATATTTCTGACTATTTTTTTCTCCTACATATAGTGTTTTCCTAGCATATGTGACATTCAAAAAGATTCAAGAGACATAATTTCTAGGTAATTCCTCATTCAATTAATAATGTTAGCATTTTATTAACAAAAGAGGCACTCTCAAATGCCAAAGATGAAACAGTTTACAGTTTACATGCACTTGAAAGAATGGATATTACTTAGGGTAGTACTCAATTCTTTTTTTTAGGTTTTTGCAAGGCAGTGAGGTTAAGTGACTTGCCCAAGGTCACACAGCTAGGTAATTAGTAAGTGTCTGAGCTAAGATTTGAACTCAGATCCTCCTGACTCCAGGACCAGTACTCTATCCATTGTACCACCAAGCTGCCCCCTGGCAATACTCAATTCTAATTGGTTAACAATTAATGAGACAAATGTGTATTGCAATGAGAGGCAATCTAATCAAAGAATTTATCCTCATCCAAACCTGAGTAGTGCACAATGGACTTCCCACTTGAGTAGGCTCAGAACAAGATTGTTAAAAAAAATGAATCCAATTTCATTATCAGCAATGTCCTTCAGAGACTGAACATCCTACAGATTTCTAAAAAAATTCCAGTGTTAATTCAATAATTGATTATTATGAAGAAGAAATCATCATTTTTTCTCACATAGATGACATTGTAAATAGAGAATATTTCTGTACAAAGAGTCAGAAAGACCTGGATTGGAATTCTGTCTCAAATATTTGCTACCTGTGTGACCCTGGGCAAGTCTTATAGCCTCTCTCTGTTTTCCACATCTATAAAATGGGGGTACTAACATCACTTATTTCAGAGATTTGTTTATGAGTACTAGAAAAGTGCTCTGTAAATATGTTGCTGTTTTTATTATAACATTCATTACCTCTATCTAAAACATCTGTGTTTCTAGGAAAAGTATTAAAAACATCAAGGGACATTGCCCTAGGGAGTAGAGAAACTGGAGATATTCTGAGAGGCATTATTTCAGAGTTTACAAGTGCAAAGAATATGAGAAGGTTTGAAGAGGAAAGGAGAGAAATGTATATGTCTTGAGTTTGTCATGAAGTGACATTAAACTCTTGTTTAATCCTTTTTATTCGAAACACCCCTCTTTATCTGCCTAAATTCCATCCCAGGAATGTTTATTTCTTTCATCATCTCTACCTATCAAGATCCTTGATTTAAGTTTAACTCAGGTGCTATATTCTGTAGGAATCTGCCCTTGCTTCCCAGCTTTAGCAGGCAGTGCTTTCTTCTCCCTCGCTTCTCTTTTTCTTTCTGTATTTGTGCATCTGTTGTATTGAATGTAAACTCCTTGAGGGCAGGAACAAAAACTTATTTGTGTGTTATACAGTAAGCATTTAATGATTGTGTTGAATGAATTCAGTTAATTAGGATCTAGTATATATATTTTTTCCATTTGCCTCTCAAGTTAATATGAACTTCATGAAATCATTTATCCTCTTTGATAAGAGATGCATTCATGAAGCTTATGTATATATGCAAATATATATGTGTGTAAATATTTATGTATATATGTATATAAAATTAAATGTAGAGAAATTATTCTCTGTCTTTTAAAGATCCTGGAAGAGGCCCTGGTATAAGTGCTTAACACTTTCTGCCTGGTCTGTTGCAGTAGGCTGCTAGTTGGTGACTCTCCCACAAGTCTACCCTTCACTCAGATGCCAAAGGAAGCTTTCTGAAGCAAAGGTCAGACCATATCACCACCCTGCTTGATAAACTCTAGTAGTTCATTAATACCTCCACAGTCAAAGAGAAAATATACCATTTAGGGTTCAAAGCCCTTCCTAACTTGCCCAAATACCTCCAATATACTCTTTGACCCAATACCACTACCTTTCTGGCTCATCTCCATCTCCCACCTCTCAGCATTTTCATTGGCTGTTTCACATGTCTCCCTCCTCATCCTCACTTTCTGGTTTCTTTGACTTCCTTTCAAGTCTCAAATAAAATTCCATCTTCAATAAGTAACCTTTCAGAATCCTCTGTAATTCCAATTCCTCTCCTCTATTATCTCTAAATTTATCTCATACATATCTTGTTTGTATGTAATTGCTTGCATGCTGTCTCCACATTAGACCATGAGTTACTGGGGAGGGGTATCTTTTTCCTTTCTTTGTATCTTCACAGTTCCTATTTCACTATAGGTGCTTAATCAATGTTTATTTGCTGATTGAGATAAGTTTATATTGTAAGACAATTAATTGTCCTTAATATCTGCTTTAATGCCATACTCTGGAAACAAGTACCACATCCCTTTAAAAATAACTTATCTTTCCAACAGTATGAAATTTGCTCTAAATTTTCCAGTGCTCTCCTAGTCCTCTCACTTGGTTATATTTAGCTCAGCTATAGATGCTGACCTTTTCAACAGGCTACATGACATGATGCTCTCACCTGAATGGTTCTTGAATGAGGCTAATATTCCTTACCCATTTTCCCCAAAGCTTTGCCTCCCTGTGATATAAATCTACACACATACACACACACACACACACACACACACACACACACACACAGACACAGAAACATGCACTCAGTAGTATTTGGAGAAGGAACTGCATAATAAATTGACAAAATAGAGGACACATAGTTCTGCAATCTGTCTGATAAAAGGAATTAAAATAAGCTTTAGTTTTATTGAGATTTTTGAGAGCTTTGTTTTTCACTGCCTTTTTTCTTAGCAGTCTTTTTACAGGTCTCCATAATCAAGGACTTTCATTCAAAGTCACAAGTTCTGGATTAAAATCTTGACTCTGTAACTTATTAGCTATGGGTACTTGAGCAAATCACTGAACTAGTGCAGGGTCCAGGCAAGTCAACTGTGAAATGAGAAGAGTCAAATTAGCTTATCTCCAACTTGCCCTCTAACTTTAAATATGACCTTAGTAATAATGAAGACGTCATCTACTAAATATGGCCCCAATCTACCTTTTTAGTCTTACTTCATGTTATATAGTCCAATCCACTTATTCTTCTAACTTCTCTAAACACGATTCCATTCATCACTTTCATGCCTTTATTAATATATTTACACATGTATTTTCTCTTTATAGAGAATCTAAAATTTCCTTCCAATCACAGACTGCTTAGGTCTACTATGTGAAATTTTTTCTGTTCATCTTAGATTTTAATGATCACTCTATCTTGAAATTTTTGTTGGTATGTTTTGTACATATTTTATAATACTTATACATTCATAAAATGGTACTTATCTATATGTAGTTATCTATGGGCTTTATCTACCCCAGTAGAATATAAGGTCCTTGAGACACCTTTGTATTTTGTATGACTAGTGTCTGGTTGATGCTTTGCCTGCCATAAGCCTTAATAAATGTCTTTTGAAATAAATTGAACTGGATGATTTTGATCTTTTTTGTAAATTTGACCCCAATTAAAGTTTTATAGGATTCTATTTCATAGTAATAGTTTCCAAAAGCAGAGAGGGTGGAACTTTGTTGGGAACCAGGGATTGGTTTGCAACACTAGTATTAAAGGCCTGGTTGAGATCCAGGTATCTGGATCTATAGCCTTTCTTTTCTTGCTTTAGTCATTTATTTATTTTGGTCACAGAACCATGTGTGCATCTATCCTTTTGTCAAAGTAGTTGTTCTGGCAGTAATAGTTTGATTAGGATTAAAGTACCAAGTACAATTATGCTATCTATTATGGTGGTAATACTGCTGATGACAATGGTGATGATGATAGAGGGAAAGGCTTTTTGTATAATGGAATAAAAGGCCAGTTTTGCTTTCTTGCCACCTGGCATCCTAACCCTCAAAAAGAGGTGCATTTAGCTTGGCTTTGCAGAACTTAGGGGTCCTATTTAAATGAATTACCACATTATTAGAATATTCAGATAAAAGGAACATTAGATAATAAAGAGAACTACTGGCTGACTTTTGCTAGGGGATTTCCATGGGACTAGAAGAGTAGAGTCCAGCCATGTTAGAATGGTCTTCTTGCTTTTCATGCTCGGATAGAAATTGAATCTGTAGTTTGAACAGCTGGGTTTGACCTATAGCTAGACCTGGCCTTCTCTCCTACTTACGAGCTATATGGTGTTGGACCTCAGTTTCTTTATCTATAAAATGAGGAGGTTGGATTGGCAGGATCTTGTATCCCCTAAGGTTGCTGAGACATTTGGAAGCTGAAGGTGGTGAGAAGGGCAGTGCTCTGAGCAGCTGCAAGAAATGACATACTCCTCCTTTTGTTCCCTAGAACTATTGTCTGCAATGCTTTCCATTAGAGCTTTAAGAGACAAATGGGAACAAACTAGATTCCCACAACATTTTTAGATATTCTGACAAGTAGTATATACATATATACATATATTGAAGCATTTTCATTGCAAAAGTCTTTTATAACACTATTTGATTATTTTGAGAAGCAATATGTAATAGGGTTATTCAGGGGATCAAAAGTCACCTTTGGAACCAGAAATACCTGAGTTCAAATCTAACATCACATATAGGCTGTTTGCTCCTGGATTCTCTTTATATTACCATCATTCAATAGTCCTTCCTTCTTTAAGATTCACTCAATCCAAGCTGATCACTAACCCAGAATTCGGGTAGCTGCAAGTCTACTGATCTCTAGCACACCCTGCTTCCCTTTGAGAGGGAGTGCCTTTCTTTTTTCTTTTTCATTTGTTTGTTTGTTTGTTTTTCTTTCTCTTTCTTTTTCTTTCTTCTCCCTTCCTTCTTTTCCGTCTTCTTCCTTCCTTCTTTTTCTCTCTTCCTTTCTTCCTTTCTCTTTCTTTCTTTTCTTCTTACTTCTTTCCTTTCTTTCTTTAGCTCTCTTTGTCTCTTCTTTCTTTCTTTCTTTAGCTTTCTTTCTTTCTTTCTTTCTTTCTTTCTTTCTTTCTTTCTTTCTTTCTTTCTTTCTTTCTTCCCTCCTTCTCTCCTGTCTTCTTCCTTCCCTCCTGCCTGGCACTCTATCCACTGCAGCATTCTCTCTCAGTCTGTCTCTGTCTCTCTGTCTCTCTGTCTCTCTGTCTCTCTCTCTCTCTCTGTCTCTCTCTCTCTCTCTCTCTCTCCCGCCGTCTCTCTCTCTCCCTCCCTCCCTTCCTTTCTCTTTGTCGCTCTTGCTCTGTCTCTCTGCTCTGTGTCTCTGTGTCTGTGTCTCTATGTCTCTGTGTCTCTGTGTCTCTGTCTCTCTCTCTGTCTCTCTCTGTGTACGTGTGTGTGTGTGTCTCTCTCTGTCTCTCTGTCTCTCTCTCTCTCTCTCATTGTATTTTCTCCATTTTGCCGTTCAGCAACATTGAATGTCTAGTTTGATTGGTTTTTATGGTCTATTGATAGGAGAAGATTTGCCATGCCCCTTGTATCTAAATTCTTTCTCCAGGTTTAAGGAAAACTAATTGACCAGATTGAATTTGTGCCTTCCCCGAGGCACAGTTGGGTTAGAACTATGAATCTAAAACACTAGCCATTTAAAGTTATTTCAT
This sequence comes from Macrotis lagotis, assembly GCF_037893015.1. Taxonomy (NCBI): domain Eukaryota; kingdom Metazoa; phylum Chordata; class Mammalia; order Peramelemorphia; family Peramelidae; genus Macrotis; species Macrotis lagotis. The sequence continues at coordinate 155,159,806 of NC_133664.1, read as the reverse complement.
CCCCATATATTTGTTTTAGGCTTACCTTATTTTTGTGCCTAACTGATTTATGTCAAGCCCCTCATGAGCCTTAAAGCAATTTACAGAATTAAAACCACAGAATATTGGGATCACTTCACACTCTACCACCAGGCAATCACCTTTGCTACCATGTTAACATCCCAGTTGCTATTGACATTGCATGCTGTGAAGTAAACACTAGAACTAAATTGGTCTAGGCCTGAAGCAACATTCTAGTATTCTTTTCCCTTAGCTAATGTCTATAGACACTATTCTCTCTCTCTCTCTCTCTCTCTCTCTCTCTCTCTATCTATCTATCTATCTATCTATCTATCTATCTCTCTTTCTATTCTCCCCTCCTTTTTATGATCCTATGAAATGTCTCATGAATACCATAAATATTGTATTTCTGACATAATAACTCATTCAAAAAGAAATCATGGATCATCTTTGTACTCCTTTGTGTTGTACATGAATCTCCTAAAGTTTCCCTTGTTTCTTTCCTTTTGATTAGTTCATTATTTTTTGAGGCAAAGCTCTTTTCATATATGTTATTTATTTGACATCTTATATGTTATAAATTCTTGGAGAAGAAATTGCTAATTATTTTTTAGTTCTATGTACTCAGTACCTACACTGGGCTTGCATTAGTTGTTCTGTCCTTTTCAGTTGTTTTCAACTCTTTGTGACCCCATTTGAAGTTTTCTTGCCAAAGATAAATTAGTGGTTTGTCATTTCCTTCTCCAATTCATTTTACAGATGAAATTTAAATAAGCAGGGTTAGGAGTCATTCACATAGTAAGTGTCTTGAGATCAGATTTGAATTCTGGAAGAAGAGTCTTCCAGACCCTGGTGTTCTAACCATTGTCCCACTTAACAAATGTTTAATGAATACTTACTGAATGATTGATCTTTTTATGTTAAGAACAATTACAATAAGATTATCTTTATTTTCACCAGGATAATACTATACCTCCAAGGTCAAATTATCTTTAAAATTTTATGTAATCATGATCCCTACATCTTTCAAAGTTGCCAACTGCTTTTTTAAATCAACTAGATGCCAAGTTTCTTGGCACCTAGTGAATCTTCTCAAAGAGATCAATGTGGTACTGTACAAAGCCCTCAATATTTGCCTGTTAACTAACTTCTTAGCAAATACATTAAAGATAGGGATTCAATAATTATTGATTGATAATTGAAAAAAGATCTCTTTTTTAAACTGAGGATGCATAGCAAGGAGATAGGTCATCAGGTCTAGTCATTGAAGGAGTGGAATTAAAAGTCATTAATTAAGGGAACTTAAAGCTAGGGAGGGTAGCTTCAAGGTCATTTATTCTAACCCTTCATCTTACAGATGATGAAAATGAGGCCCAGAAATGGGAGGTGCATTCAAGCAAGAAAGGAACAGGGCTAGGTCGGTACCCAGATCACATGATTCTAAATAGAGGACTTTCTGCTATTCCATCATGCTCCCTGGCCTTAATGCTCTGCTACCTTGATACCTGAGTTAAGGTCATGGTTTTATAAGTCATGTTTTTACTTGCCACTTCTCCACATATTTAAAAAAATAGTTCAAAAATTTTTAGCACTTTATAGGTTACAAAAGCATGCAGCTCTTTGAGTTTGTCAATGACAGCAAGTCAATAATACAGTTTGAAGTTTATAAAATATTTTTTTTTCACAATAAGCCATGAGATTGAGTGCTAGTCTTATCATCCCCATCTTAAATACAAGGGGAGGCAGTTTGGTGTAGTTGAAATAGCTGTGGTTCTAAAGTCAGAGGGCCTGGGTTCAAATATCCCCTCCAATCTTTACTGTCTTTAATCTTGGGCAAGTGACTTGGCAACTCAGGGTTGTCATCTGTAGAATAAAGGGGTTAAATTAGGTGTCTCCCAGGTCCCTCCAGGTTTAAATTTGTCATGCTAGAATCCTAAATGGAAATTTAGATAGTTTAATTTGTGTGTAGTTACATAGTTATTAAGTGGAGGCAAGAGACCTTGAAGTTAGATCTTTAGGCTCCAAGTTCAAGGCTATTTTTATAATGACATGCTGCTTCTTGATGAATGTGGCAGTTTTAATATGAACAAATTGAATTACTAGACCAGGACAGACTGGAGGTTATGAGGACATAGAGGATTTTTATTCCTTGTATGTTCATAAAGTAGATGGGTAGCACAGTGGATAGGATGCCAGACTTAAAATTAGGAAGACTCATCTTCCTGAGTTCAAATATGGTCTTATACATTTACTAGTTCTGTAGCCTGAGCAAGTCACTTAATCCTGTTTGCCTTGCTTTCCTCATCTGTAAAATGAGCTAGAGAGGGAAATGGTAAACCACTCCAATATTTTTGCCAAGAAGACTCCAGATGGAATTTTCAAAGAGTTAGATGCTACTGTAAAATGACTGAACAACAAATTCCCATCATATGAATCTGTTAACTAATGCCTCTACTTGTTTTAGACATATTTTAAGCATAGAATAGATATTATTTCCCAGTGCCACAGAAGAGCAGGACTAATTCTGACTGTGATTCCATGACTGATTCTAGAACCTTTCCAAGACTGAAGAGACCATACTTCTGCCTAAAAAAAATCAAAGTGTAGAAGAATTTTCATACTGCTTCACAGATCAGGAAGGATAGTAGAAACTCCTTTTCTGCATGAAGAAGTACAGGTCAAGGAAAACATAAGCAAATATATATTTGAATTATATATGAACTTAAATTATTCATACCCTTCTTTCCAATTAGCAAATACTGCAATGAAAACTACAATGAAGGCAATCATAAGTCAGAAAAGCTAAACAGTGAAATATACACGTGACGTACATTGGAGTAATAAGAAGTAGATTTGGAGGCAGTTTGTTCCTTCATCAATGAAAAATATTATTAATTATTTAAGTTGCCAGTTGATTATAGAAAAGTACTTAATCAGAGTTTGAAATTACCTGTGTGTTAAAGTGATGACAGGCTCATTGAAATATATTAAGTCCTATGGGGAAAAAAATTCATTTTCTACTATGCTTCATAGATATTATGATGAAAATTAAAGTCCTAAGGAAAAATCATAAGTTCAGAGCCTTCTCTTATTTAAAAAGCTCTTTGCTTTAAAGACTATGAGAAAGAGAATCAGAGATCTAGAACCAGAAAAGACCTTGGAGGTCATCTCCTACAAGCCCCTCATTTCACAGGAACCATGTGGTGTGATGTCTAGAATGCTGAGCCTAGAGACAGGAACATCCAAGTTCAAATATGGCTCAGATACTTAATAGTTTGTGATTCTTGGAAGGTCACTTAACCTCTGTTTGTCTCAGTTTCCTCAACTATAAAATGAGGATAATAACATCACCTGCCTCCTAGGGATTGTGTGAGGAAAAAATGAGATAATATCTATAAAGTACTCAATACAGTGTTTCACACATAGTTCGTACTATATAAATAATTATTCTTTTCTCTTCCCTTCTTTTTCAGATGAGAAAATTTAGATCTAGACAGGTGAAAAGATATGGTCAGCATCACACAAATAGGTAGTAAGTAGCAAAACTGCGATTTAAACATGGGTTTTTCTAACCCCTGGCCTGGCTGTTTACATTCTCTGTCAGAGAAGATCCATTTAAAAACCAATTGTAAATCTGAACAATTATTCATATAACTAAACCTGTCTAGAAGGCTGTCTTAAATGCAATGATAAAAATCAAAGATGGGGGGGGAGGGGTTGGGGCAGACATGGATGAGAGGGAATTAAAAAGAGGAAATGACAAGATCTTTTTGAAAATGGAATTTTTTTTTTTTGCAAGCTGTAAAACCAAAAATAAGATTCAGGATTATTTATTGTCCTCTCAGACACTTTTAGTGAAACCCGTTTAGCAAACACTCTATATTGCTTCTAATGGATTGTAGGTGTTCCTGCTCTCCTTTCCCACGTTTCCTGTCACACATCCTTCACTTGTGGTAAGTGGTACTTCACCTCATCTTTTAATTCTCACTTCTTTTGCCGCATGACCTGGCCACTCAATAAACTTATTTTGGAAGAATTGGTACTTCTGACCTCATCAAAAATGTGATATGTAACAACATTATACACAGGTGCAAGGTCTAGAGAAGATTTGAAACCTCAAGTGAAAAAGCTTTTCTTTTTTGGTAATGTTTCTAGTTCAACCAGTCAATTAACAAGCATTTATTGGGCACCTAGTCTGCCTTTAGGTACTCTCCAGGATATGAGAGAGAGAAATACACACACACACACACACACACACACACACACACACACACACACACACACACACAGAGAGATAGTACCTGTCCTCAAGAAGCTTGCATAGTGTTGTTTGTTACCTGTCAGAGAATTTTGAGAGATCGTATTCTGATACCTGGGGTGGAGGAGGGGCGATCAAAAAACCTGAATTTCGATGGAAACAAGGAGAGCTAAGAGATGGAGGTGAAGAGAGGATGGAGGTCAGCAGGTATACAAAAGCGTAGCTATAGTCATGTCTGAGAAAGAGCAAAAAATAATAATTGGGGCTGAACTGTTGAGTGACAGAAGAGAAGAAACTACATAATAAGGCTGCAAAAGTAGGTTGGAGTCTGGTAGATGAACAATAAGTCATTGGGTATTTATTGAAAATTGTGCATCTAGCATTATTGTAGTGCAGATAGTAATAATGTTAGATTCCTCCTACCAGTAAAGGTCAGCAGATGTTCTACAACTTGTAATCTTTCACTGGAAATATATTCCATTAGAGTGTGCACTCAGTGAATTATACATTTTTTATTTTTAAGCAAACTTTTATTCTTTCTTTGTTAACATTATTTTAATTCATCACATAAAAGAAACAAAATTAAATTAAGTCTAATACCCTAAAACTAACAACTAAACTTCACTGTGAAAATGAAACCTCAAAATACAAGGAAGAGAAAATCTGGAATATTAATGTGCAATTGGACCATTCCCTTTAGTACTATTCATTTCTCTATCTACATGTCATTAAACAAATATAGCTTTTAAAAATGATTCTTGGCTTCATATCTATGTCATTTGAGATACTTTTAAATAAAAATTTCCCAATTATAAAAAATCAAAAACTATTCATCCTACTTTGCAATAACATTCTTCCAAATGATATCTTCAGTCAGTGACCTACCATAATTCCAAAGGACTTAAGATGTAATATTTATCTACATCCAGAAAGAGAACAGATGGACTCAGAGGACAGATTGAAGAAAATTTTATTATTTCTTTCTTTTTCTTGTTTTTTTTAAATCCCCCCTTGGAATGGCTAATGTAGAAATTTTTTTGCATGTTTATACAAATATGTAATGATTTTTATTTTTATTTCTGTCTCAATGAGTGGCAAAGTAGACGGGGAAGGAAAAGGATTTGGAACTAAAAATAAAATAAAACTGAATTTAAGCAAGCAAATTTTACTTGTAACATTTTCTTTATGTTTTATTATAATGTCCTTGACCAATGATCTTAGCACAGTCTTTGCATATTTGATATAATCAGCATATCTTTCTGTGTGAGAGCATTAAATTTTGAATTATTTCACTATCTTTGAAGCTAATAAAAACCATCCTTATATAAGACTGTTCTATTAGCTGGAACTATCTTCTACTCAACACTTGGTAAGGGCTTAAGTTTCTAAAGGCATTTTATTAAGATAGAGAAGTTCTTATAAAATTAAAAAAGTGCCTGCTTTTGATTTTTATAACTGCTTTCAAAAATAACTCATAGGAACCATAACCAATTTTTCCCAGAGTTGAAACAGTTTTTCTCAATGCATACCCCCATACCCTGACAGGTCCCGTGGGTCTTCTCCAGTGTTCAATTAACTGGTGGTAGAACATGATTGGGATGCTAGCATAGTTATTCTCTGGAGATTCAATGACATCAGGAAGATTTCCTCAGTCACCCTCAATTCAGAGATGACTTTCACTGGCTTAATATACTCTTATGTCCCTCTATTTAAATACACCTTCATTAGGTGTTCCCTCCTGTGTTCCCTTTGCTTCTCAGCATAATCTCAAAGAAGTGCATAATCAGACATTCTGGAAACAAGATTAGTAGTTCTCTTGATAGACTAGAACTTTCTCCTTGTCTTGAAAAATGATTTTTTTAGGCTTGTGCACATGTGCATATGTGGGCACATGCATTCACACACACACACACACACACACACACACACACACACACCCTCAAAGCACCCTTGAAAACTCCTGATAAAATGTGAATATAGATGTTTATTGGCAAGGAAGCTGATGGAAGGGGTAATTTTTCCCAGCTGGAAGGAGGGATTCATGATGGGAATCAAAAACGTCACTTAATAGGGAAAGTCCATGAACTTTGGAGTTCTGGGGTGCAGAGGGGGGTCAGGAAAAGTGGTCCTTATAGTTAACCACAAATGCAGACTCAGCTACCCTGAAATGTGTATAATGATGAGTGCTTGGAGCCTTCTCTGTATCCATGACATTTTTAAAGAGCGAACTAATCTAAATATTGCTGAATAATGCTCTTTCTGCAGTTATGGAGACCTGGAAAACATCCCTTCTCTACTTCCTTCCCCTCTCATGTCCCATGGATGCCTGACTGTCTCATTTATTTGCTATTTGTATTTTTTATAATGGGTTTGTCTCCATATAAAGATGTGCTGATTTCCATTGCTTTTTTAAATGAGTGTTTGCTATAGCTGAGTTGACCATGCAATTAAGGAATGTCAGAAGAGAATAGATAGGTCCATAGACCTCAATATAACAGAGAGCCTATATCACAGTTCTCTCAACCTTCCTTAATCTTCCTCCTGTCATCCCTTTTCATTCCCTTTTCATTTCTTCTCCTGTCTCCCTTTCTCCCCTATTTCTCTTCTCTCCCTCCTAGTTCTCTCTCTCTCTCTCTCTCTCTCTCTCTCTCTCTCTCTCTCTCATATTCTCTTGCCTCTCACTTTTCATGTCTCTGTCTCTTTCTTTGATTCTGTACCTCCCTCCTTTTTTTTCTTCCCCTAATAAAAGGTTTCTTAAGGAACTGATTTTGCTTCCAAGGCTATTGATACCAAACAAATTCTAGAGTGAATAGAGTAGTCAGAGGTAGAGTCTCCTTTTATTTATGTTAGAACAGGGAATATTCTCCAAGGGACTTAGCCCTTTCTGTAATTTAGTCACAAGTCACAAGTATCTGCCTCACTCATAGGGAGAAAAAAAAAACACCTCCTCACTACTATCTACTTTAAAACCAGGGCCCACATCTTAAAATAAAGTCTTTTCCCCAAGAAATCACCTAAGTAATATTCTGTACCTTTTTCACATCTTGCCTCTTTGGTATAACATCCCAGACCACAATTTGCATTCTAAACTCATAGTGTGTGCAAAACCTTTTTATTTTTATATTAACTAAACCAGTGGATGTGATCTCTTACTTGTAGAATGCATCTGACATCTTGTGCCCAAGAAATCTTAAGACTGAGATATTGCTTCAGTAGGAAGACTACTAGATTTGAAGTTAGAAGATCTAGGCTTGAATTCTGTCTCACTTTGAGTGAATTGTTTCACCTTCTCTGGCCTCAGTTTCCTCATCTATAAAAAGAGAGAGGTGGATTAAATAACTTCATTCAAATTTATGATACAATGATCTCTATTGGTAATGCCCTTGCAAGTTTAGGTTTTATTACAATTAACATGTTTTCTAGCCCAACCCATACCTGAACTGCAATCTTCTTTATAACTTCCTTGAAAAATGATCCTTAATTTTCTACTTGAAAATCTCAGTTATGGGGGGGATTCACGACCTCCTGAGGCATCTGATTCCACTCTAATTCTTAAGAAGGCTAATATCTTTTCCTTAAAATAGATTTTCAAATATTTAGATAACTAACATGCCCCTTATATCTTTTCTTTTTCTGGGCATATATATATATATTGCAATTTCTTCCATTGGCCCTTAGAAGTCATAGTTTCTATCCTGATCCCACAAAAGCTTTAAAAAAATTTTTTTAAGGTTGGGGTAGTAAATAAGGGTTAGGTAATTTGCCCAGGGTCTAAAGACTGATCTTGAACTCAGGTCCTCTTAATTCTAGTGCCAGAGTTCTATCCACCGAATCGCCTAGCTGCACCCCAATATTTTAAAACTTATCTTTTGTGATCTAAATGTCAGAAGTGATGGAATGACACAGATTGTAACCTTTCTTTTCTTTATCATCCTGTCAAACTATTATGAATATCATCTCATAAATTCTTTAAATATGGCTCACTCAATGTGCTTGGGACCTTATTCCAGCATACTGAATACTTTTTGTTCACAATTTTTTATTAGTAGTATATGAAGCCCAACTCATAACTTCCATTCCTCACTCCATTTCTCTTTGAATGACCTTTCAATTTTGATTATGGAGAAATTATGGCATTCCATGATTCACAGTCATATAGTATTGCCAGAAGAATACTGGTATTAAAAAACTATGGATTCATTTCATATACTTTGCAATGAAAAAATGGCAGCACTATACCCCATTTCAATCTGAACACATGTTTTAACTCAATGAAAAAGCACATGGGCATTTTTGTGTCTAATTTTGGTAATCAGCACTTGTGAGATTTTATGAAATGATTTTGATACAAGTGTTTTTTAAAATGTATATACATAAACACATTCTGAAGAAGCATTTTTCTCTTTTTTTTAAACTACAAGGAAATCATAAGATCAACTAGAAGTAGTCTTGAAAACCTAAGTAAAGCCTCTTATTGTACAGATCATTAAACTTATGTGTAAAAAGATTAAAAAATTAAATGATTTAAGCAAGATCACATTGACAGTAGGCATCAAAAGTTAGATTAGAACCCAAGTCCTATAACTAGAGTAAGTATTCTTCTCACTGTACTATTAAGCTGCCTATTGTGAGTCATTTAGCTAAGATGGTATAGGTCAAAAGGACAAGTCTTGAATTAAGAATCAGAAGACAGAAACAAGCCCAGATTCTTCAATGTTATTATTTATTACTATGAATAAGTACTGAGCTACAGTTTCCTTACCTGTAAAATGAAAAGACTAATAATACCTATTGCTCAGTTGTGAAAAAAAGCATTTTGTAAATTGTAAGGCATCATAAAAAGGCAAGCTATTATTAGTCTGTAATGAATCCAGAATTTTTATATTATTCAGACATCCTGGAGTTCACCTGCTCAAAATGTTTTATGGAGAAGGAAGCAAATGTGAATGAGAGCTGCGTCTAAATTAAAATGTTATTTTGATTATATTTCATATTCATGCTTAAGTTCATCTTGTCTCAATGTTAAAACCTCTTCTGAGCCATTTCAGTAACTTTCCCTTAAATAGTTTATGATGTTAGTAATTCATACTTATCATTTATACATAGTGCCCTCAAGTGTGTACTTTAGTCTGTGTAATAAAGAGGCTGCAAATAAAATTAGAAACTTGTCGCTTCATTCATTCTTCTAAGAGACTCAGTACGGTCCTAATATCTTTCGTGCTAATTCCTGACATTTCCAAATCCTAAATATTTTTGGCAAAAGTATTTGTGTGGTATAGGGTTCTAGACAGTTTCACAAAGTATAGACATTAACAACAGGAGGAATTTTAGACTTGTCATAGTTTAACCTCCCTCCCAATCCCTTCTAGAAAATGGTTAACCCACCTCTATTTTGTCACTTTCAGTGATGAGGAATTCATGACTTTTCAAGATAGCCCATCTCCTTTTGGTTATATGAGAATGTCATTATGATGTAATGTGGTGAATCAGGTGGCCCCTAATCTTCTTTGGTTTTAACCCATACCATTAGATGAATGAAACTGAGATGAACTTAACTTTCCCTGGTCACTTTTAGGGATATAAGATTTGTGCTTTGGAATGAAACAGTCCTCTTTGTGGTTCCTTTATCCCCACTCAGTAGACATTAAAAGAAGATACAGCCTGGTCTTCTCTCATGAACATGGAGTTTAGAACTTTTCATGAGACTTCCCATGGGGAAGAGGGAGACATCACCTTTCTTTCAATGCCTGCCCCAATATACTGGAGACCTGAATGAGGCTATAAGCATCTGGACTTCTTAGAATAGCTTTTTCACATGTGGGTTTGTCATACCTGGGAAGGGGAGAAGGGGGGGCAATGTTCCCCTGTCCACCAAGGCAAGTCCCAGAGAAAGGAAAATCCAAGCCACATGTTCAGAAGAGAAGACTGAGTGTTGAATAGTGACTAACTACCTTTTAATGCCTTCTCTTTCCCTTACTGCCTTCACTAGGACCAGGAGATCTAAAAGAATTGCCTTATCTTCCCAAAGTGCAAGTTATTCAGTGCTGACCCTTATTTGTCACTAGAAGTGGACAGAGGAGCTCACCTCCATGCATTACTAATGGTGTTTGCTTTAGCTAGAGGTTAGGGGGTCCCTGATTACTTCCACTACAATAAGGGATGGAGACTAAACACCACTGTTGTTGGTGTCAGGACCTCTGTAAAAAAAAAGCTCCCTCTACCAATTTACATCAACATCTTCTCAAAAACTTAGAGTCTTAGAGATTTGCCAGAGCATTGTGTCTGGCCCACCATGGCACAGTTAGTATGTGTCAGAGGAGGAATTTAAATTCATACATTTTAAGTTTTAAGGCTCAGCTCTCTAACTATACCATGCTGCCTTTTGTTACAATTATCTTTAGTCCAATTCTGCTTCCTCCTATCACTTTCTTAATGTTCATTGTAGCAACACAAAGTTTGATCTCTTTTCCATATAATAGTCCTTCAGATATTTTAGGCTAGCTTTCATGTTCTCCCTTTTTGAACCTTAAATATTCCCAATTTTTTTTCAATTATTTCTTATCTAAAATAATTTTCAGGTCCTCTGCCCTCCTGATTGTCCCATTCTGGATCTCTCAGGTTTGCCAACAATCCTCTTAAAAAATGTCAATCTTGAACCAGATAAGATATTTCAAATATTATGTGATATCAAAAGAGCATGATCCCCTTGTTATCTGGATATTCCTTTGTTTTCATAACTTAAGGTTCCATCACATTTTCTTAACTAGACTACTCAAGGTCCTTTTCACATGGATTTCTACCAAGTTAATTTCTTCCATCCCATACTTGTAGAACTGACCTCTAAAACCTAAATATGTGGAATGATAGAAAGAACACCAGACTGAGAATAAGAAGACCAAGGATCAAATGCCAACTCTGTGACAGACTGTCCCTATGACCTTATTACTTCACTGCCCTGAGGACCAAAGTCTTTATGTACTTAGCTTCTCTAACTTTCAGTTTAGCCCTTACTACACCTATACCACACATTTGTAGGTCTTCAGTATTATGAAACCTCTCAGATGTTAGCAACTGTGGTTTCACAAGTGTATCTATAAGGTGTTTTAAATATCTTTAGACATAATGTGGCTGGACTTGGAGTTGTGAACTCATTTAAAATTGGGAGGTAGCTCTCTCAATTTTCCTTCTTACTTTGCACTTCCCTTTCCCCTAAACAATGTTTATCCTATCCTTTCCAGTTCCAGATAAAAGTTGAGTAGTTTTTCCTTCACTCTGTAATCTATTAACTTTATACTACCTTCCCACAGGCATTACTCTTATATCTCCTTTTTGTTCCAAACAACATAAAGAGGAGCATGTTTGGGTTACATATATATATGTATATATATATATATATATATATGTATATATATATATACATATATATATAAATTTGAGGTTTGTTTTGGAGTTTTTTTTCAGTTTGGAAACTGAAAAACATTTCCTACCACTTTTTAGGGAAAAAAATTGGCTATCTTTTTATACAGATACATAAAGGTTCTTTTAAAAAGCTGAGCTCCTCAGAGAGCCCTTTCTAAAACCCTATCTGAAAGATATTTAATTTCCTTAGCTAATTTCCTCTTTTCTTCCTCATGGGTATTATTCTCAATCATATGAATAGAAAATTGTTTTTGAGAACTATCCCATCCCTCTTGATCCATCTGTACATTTGAAGTTTCTGGACATGAGATCCTAGCTATTTTTCCCCTCAAGGTTTTGAATTGATTTTCCTATAGTTCAAGAAACAGTTCTATATTTATGTCGCTCATTAAATTTAGCATTGCACCTTCTGTACTGTGTCTCATATCATCTTCTCGACTACCCTGTGGCATGGTGTTGCTACTATTCCCTTTTTGCATATGAGCAAGCAGGCTCAGAGAAATTGACTTACTCAGTACCATCCAATTGGTACGAGTTTGAGGTAGGATTTGAACTTAGCTCTTTGGGAGCATAAGCCCACAACACTAAACTGCCACTCTAACACATGGTTGTTTATGACCAGCATTTTTTCATAATTAAAGTCTAAAAGATAGCGTGATTTCTTTATCCCATAGTTTCTCTCACTTATGAATCACAAAAGGGTTCCTCTTTTTTTAGAATTAAATCTAGACTAGAAAGAAATCCTCTTCTGAGTAATGAAGCTAACAGCAAAGCAAATGAAATACTTATCAAATGTACTGATTTTAGCTGAATAAGAATACTTAGTAGATATCCCAGAATTAATAGGAACTCATTCTCATCCTCTCGGAGGAGGCAGTATTTACTATACTTTCACAGTGACAATCACATAGAATCAGAGATTCGTTATTGGATTCTCAATGCCATAATCTCTCCTAAAAATGCTCAATAAGTGGACATCTGGTTCTCCCTTGAAAAATCTCTCATGAGGGGATCCTACTACCTTCTGATATAACCCATTTAAATTTAACCAAAATTTGTCATTGCAACTTTTCTTCCCCTCCCCTCCAAATAGAAGAGTATGCAGATAACAAGGGAGAGCTAAGTCTCTTTCTTTTTATGCTCCATCAAGTACTTGACACAGTGCTTCCATCCTCCAAATGGCAGATTTCCATATAGGTTTCCATTAGCTTTTTAACTGACACTACTTTTTCTTAGATTAGTTACTTTTGAATAGGCTATATCCCTACATGACTGTATTCTAGTCATGACTTCCATCTTAGTGTTGTCTTTTTCCTTCTATATTTCAAGCTCACTTTTAAAATGATTTCTTGAGGTCATGGATATTGTTCCCAACCCCCTTTGTTGTTGATTGTATTCGAGACTGAAAGAATTAAAAATCACTCTATTGATTTTGATGCCCAGAGTTCCTTTTCTCTTGATCATACCACTAGAGCTTTAGAAGACTATGACAGAGCTTTCTGAAGTTGTATAATAAGCTTGAATTAATAATAATAACCTCTCAGGATGTTAGCAGTAGAAAGGGAGGAAGGACATGGACTCAGGCCAATCAATGTAGTCTGTTTTATTCAAAGAATTTGAAATTCTGCTTGAGGAGAGGAGAGATTTTATTGCCTCAAGGACTTAATTCATTTTTACTCAGCCTTTCAACTTTTGTGTCATTGAACTCTAAGCTTTTTAGATAGTTCTCCTTTTCACCAAACAGCAGAGCACTCACATATTTCACATTTCCCACTAATAATTTGATAACCTGATACCATATTTTAGTCATTTATTTTCTTGACCTTTATTGTAAAGGAGCAATATGCATACATAGTACAGATTGAGATAGATGACCTTGAAGGACTCTTCCTTTCCATTCTTAGAGCCTGTGATTTTGTGTGAAAAGTGGAAATAAGAGTATATTTGGAGGGTCAAAGATTGTGAGTTCAAATTCTAATTCTTATTGACTATGTCTGTGGTCTCAGGTGGATCCCCTTTACTTCTCTATGCTGCTATTTTATCATGGGAGAAAGTCTAAATGACCTTTAAGATTCTTTCTTGTTCTAACTCTATGATGCTAAGATATCTGTCTAGTATTTTCTGCAGGTTACAAAAGAGATTCCAGGATAGCTCTTGTGACAAGTAATACCAAAATAACACATCTTCACTATATCACATTGGAAGGTTAATTTTCTGAAGTGGTTAACTCAGATGAAATACCAACTGGAGATTTAATCGAATGTTTGCACTGGTGGAATTCTCCCATCCACTTTGATCACATACAGTCTGAGGTATGATGAGTGGCTATTTATTTCTTAGAGGTAAAAACTCCAAGCTAAAGTTCTGGGAAACCTTGATAATGTCACTGTTCTTTTGCCCTCCTCCATGCATGGCACTTTCTGATAAAATGTGATTAGTATGTGACATTCACCTCCTTTGTAAATACCATCATTTATACTATTCATCTTGAAAATTGTTATGCAATGCAGAATCTGTACCCTTGCACATTCTTTCATTTACAAATTCCCCACATGAGCTTTCACTAGGGTCTTTTGTTAAAGATAGCAGCATTTCACTACAATTTTGTGTCGGAGTAAATGAAACTCATCTACAGAGGAATGTACATTGGAACTAGCGAGGAATACAGTGATTGGCATTTGAAATAAAAGCTTATTGTGTCATAGCTTGAAAATATTTACTGGTAAATCAGATCTCTTGATTGTGTCCAAGCCAATGTAAGAGTCATCGAGTTCTACAAAATTCCAGTCCAAATAAGAAATTATAGAAACTCCCAAACAATCTGAGTGTCTAATCAAGAGAGTTTCCTGACTACCAACAAGTCTTTGGTTTATAGTCAGAATTGTTAAAACACCCCATCAAGAGAGAGAATTTCTTGTCTCTTTAGAATGCCATGCTTCAAATATCACTGTAGGATAAGTGCATTATATGTATACATTCATATCCATCACTTAATTTTATAGACTCACTTTTATCCAGAATGGAGCAACTGTCTGGAGTCAAGAAGATCTGAGTTTAAATCCAACATCAGAAATTTAGTAGCTGTTAAAATTACATGCCTGTGGACGTGATCAGAAATCATCTAGAATATGCAAGTTTGTTAAAACTCAGTTTAGACTGAACTTAATTTGATATTTCTTGAACATAACCTTTCTTTTATTTTGCAAGATTTTGAAAATAAAAATGCTAACATAAAAAGAGCCATCAGTTTGAGACACCATGCCTTGAATGAGTACAAAACAGAAGCAAAGAATGGGGAAGTAGTATTGGCATCCAATAAAGAATTTTTACAAATGGCTAATTATTGCTGGAACTGAACAAGTGGTGCTCTCATTTTTAGATGAGGAAAAAGATATAACTTTCTGTTCCAAAAGAAATGAGCAGTAGATTTCATTTTGAATTTTTTTTACAGCAAAAGAACCCTATGTTGAAGCTTTTAGGATTTTTCTACAGAAGAACATTTTGAATATAGTGCATTAATACAACTAAAGAAAGAAATATGATTAATGGAACAAGTTATAAATAGCACACACACACACACACACACACACACACACACACACACATATATATATATATATATATATATATATACATATATATATATATATATATATACACATATGCAGAATAGAGAGCAAAAGAGTTATAGCCTTTGAATTTAAACTGCTTTATGTTACTCGTTGTGTTCAACTTTGGACCGACTTCTCTCATTTCACAAAGGATAGTAACAGTCTTAATACTCTACATAGATGGCCAAATTCATAAAAAAACATTTTACCTGAAAGGGACTATTTAATCTAAGTTCCTTATTTTTACAATTGAATAAACTAAGACCCTAAGAAATCCATTGGCTTGCTCAAGTTCAAAAGTTAGTCAAGGTCAGAGACAAGAAAAGAACTTGGGTCTCCCAACACAGCAAGCCAGTTGAACCATGCAGTTTCCAGTAAACATTTGATTCTACCACACGTTCTGATAAGATGATGATTGCCTTCTTTTGCAATTTAAGAATGACCACTGGTTCTGAAAAGAAACATAGTAATTCATTTCCCTGTAGAATACAATGACAGAAAATGAGTAACTTTTATGTATTCAAACAGTTAAATGGATCTATGATCTCACTGATTCAGGAGTTCCTCCCAGTGATTCAGATTATCATCCATGTATGAATACACATGCTGTACAGTTATCTCCATTTTCCCCAATGTTCACTATAAGATGGGTCACTCAAGTCTGCAGCCCTTCTTCACTTTCTCCCAACATTATCAACACGCTGGTGGAGAACTTAAGCTGGCAGCCTAGCATCAATTTTTGCACCTTATTAGTGAATCAATCTATTTTGCTATTAGAGAACATGAAGCATCATCAAAGGGTAGGAATGCTGAGCACAGGAGCATGAAGTATTTGATCACTTCATGAAGTTCTTTGAACCTGTACAGTCCACCGGATCTTAACAAGCTCCCCAACCATTTTTCAATTTTGGACCAAAAAGACTGCTTACAGTTGAATTTCTAGGTTTTCTTGGTCTCCTATGTAGCTGAGATAAAAATACTGGTCTTTTGTCCTTACTCATGACCTTCAGGTTAATTCATCTTATCCCCTAACTTTCCCATCACACTTGCCTGCATTTTGTCTTAGAGAGTTTTTATTAATGAAAAGTTCTTAGTAAAAATACTAAATAAATAACATTATCAAACAGAAAAGAGCCAAGGAATAAGGGGGTGGGGAGGAAGGAGGAGAGAGGAAAAAGAGGGAGGAGAAATGGAAAGGGAGAGACATAAAAGCATGAGTGACTATAGAAAGGGAAAAGACTTGGGATAGTATACTGGCAAATACACTCACTGGAAAAATAGGAGACCTGGGACCTAATGCTGATTTTAAGTCACTGAGCATGAATAGTTTTGATATGGAGAGTAATATCATAGCCCTTGGAAGACTTCACTTAAATTCACTTGTATGCTTAATGACTCTCTATGGAGTCCTTTAAAGCATTTATAAGCAAGATCTCCCTGAAGTGTAAACCTTTAAAATGTCTCTGGGTCATTGGTTGTTAACTAGTTATGGTCCAAGCTTGATAGAGGACTTTATTAACATCACACAATGCCAATTTTTTACCCAAGAGACAAAGTCAATGAGAAGGTATCAATCAAAGAGTCCCAAGATTCCATAGTAGTTTGGGTAGGGGTTATTGGCACAAGAGCTTTGCTGGCTTATATGAGTTGCTGGCCTCATGCTCATCAGGAAATACCAGCTGAATTTTCTCTCAGTGCTTTACAGACTTCAGACAAAAATGTCTAACATCTTTGTGTATCTCAGTTTCTCCTTCAGCTGCATATAAATTAAGTCTGGAAATAGTTAATAAGCCAGTAATTGGACTACAGAAACAACAACTATAATAATTTGCCCCATGTCCAATTTGCCCCAATGTCCAATACGTTGTGACCCCCATTTGGGGTTTTATTGGCAAAGATACTGTAGTTTGGCAAAGATACAGTAGTTTGCCATTTTTTCTCCATCTCATTTTACAAATGAGGAAACAGAGGCAAACAGAGTTAAGTGATTTGCCCAGGACCACATAGCTAGTAAGTATCTGAAGTTAGATTTGAACTCAGCAAAATGAGTCTTCTTAACTCCAAGTCTGATGCTCTATCCACCACAGAACTATTCAAACTGTAAATTATTTTAGCATTTATCTACCTATTATTATTATTTATTCAAATTATTTAGAATTTATATAGCACTTTAAGATTTGCAAAATGCTTTTGATTATTTCACTTCATCATCACAATAACTATATGAAAGGTAGAAGCTATTATTACACTGAATATAAGATGTATCACATTATCTGAAGAAACTGAGGCCAAGAGGTTAACTTGGCCAGGATGACCCAATTAATAAACTTCCAAGGCAGGATTCCAACTTGAATCCTCCTGACTCTAGGTTCAGCTTTCTAGCCATTATACCCTTAAGTTGCCATCTGGAATGGCAGTAGAACTCTTGACTCCACTGTCCTGTTAATGCCCTCTTATTGCTATTCTCCTCCATGTCACTGAATTGCCAGTTGGCCAGTTTCCCTGCACTGAATTCTTTTCATCTTTTCTCATGAGTCAATAGCCTTAGGTTAATGACTTATAACTGCCTTTCTTTGAATTCCTTCCAAGTTTTTCACCTTTTTTCTGGCATTGAGATGTCTCCAATACAGCATTGTAACCTAAATAGAGTTATCTTGTATGTGAGGGGGAAATAACCATCTCTTTTTACCGTAAACTATAACTTTTGTGTTTATGGAATTCCAGACTTTTAGCCAATATATTTTACCATAAACCAATATATAAATAGCTTTTAATCATGACTTCTAAATCTTTTTTGTATTAGATTATGTAGTCTCCTCTTCTATATGGACTAACACTTATTGATACATCATTAAATGGCTACAATTTAGTTTAGGGAAAAATCACTGCATCTGGAAGCACAGGAACTGGATTCCAATCCTTCCATTGATGACTACCTGAAAAATCTTGGAAAGTCACTTAAATTTCTCCATCTTCTCATCTGTAAAATAAAGGGATCAAAAAGGAGAAGTGTGTATGGTGAAAGGGTCGAAATGAATGCATTACTATTCTTGACAATGGCTTCACTTTCTCTCTCTTTCCTGGACCATATTATCTTATGAAGAAAATCAATTTTCTCCTATTAATATACTGTATCTAGCATTAGAAGACTAAGTGATTTTTCTCCTCGATAAGCCTTTCTGAAGCATCATACCAAATGAAAGAAAATGGACTTTTGCATCAGGAAAACCAAGCATTCATTGGACCTAAACATATTTGGTTCAAAGTAGGGCAGGGATCAGGCTCGAGAAAGGAAGCCTGTATAATTTTTTTCCCCATTAAACAATGCTTTCCTTATTTAAACTTGACCTTTGCTTTTTGGCAAACGATATTTGGGCACTTAGAAAGCAGTTTTAATTTTGCATCATGCAGATATTTTGTCATAGTGAGCATTATTTATTTTACCAAATATGCAGTGTATCCCACAAATGGTGACTCTCAGTCTGCCATTCACAATAAGAAAAGATGTCCCTGATCTGTATATTTGGATATCTCTTGGAGCTTCATGAAGATAGGATTTACAACTAAAAAGATTCTTAAAGATCCTCTATTAAACTCAGGTGCTTGTTTTATGTTACTTTCAAGGACCTGTAATTTCCTATTTTTAATCTCAGTATGTGAATGGAAATTTCGTTTTGTCATACAAGTCCATGCAAAGATACATCTCTCACCTTCCCCATCCCACCTCCTTAATGACATATATCTGTATAGTCATCCATTCACATTATTCTTCAAGTTTCTAATATGTCAATTCACATTATTAGACTGTAATTCATCTGAAAACAATCCAGGGAGTTCTGGTGGATTCTAAGTATCATATAGGGATAAGTTGGAGTCAGTTCAAAATAATTCACAAAAGATGATTGTTAAATTTTCAATGTGAACATTTACATCTCAAAAATTAGCAGACACTACAAGCCAGAGTTTGATGTATTGCTTTGTGATTGTCTAAACTTTGGAAGTGACAGTGAAAATTTTAATAGAGCAGAATAAATTTAAAAGTGTATCTTGTGTACCTTGGGGGGGGGCAGAATTGATTATTTAACATTTACCAGCATATCTTTAAATAAGAGCCAGCAGTGTCAGTCAGTAAATATTTATTAAACTCGAGTGTGATGTGATAATACAGCAAAATTAATGAGATCTTAGGCTAAGACAATAAAGGTGTTGTGCTCAGACCTGGAGAAGTGGTCCTTCTGCTTCCTTCTGCCCAGATTAGAACACATTCAAAATATTAAATTCATTTGTGAAAACTACACTTTGTATGGAAAAATGAAGAGGATAAGAGGAATGGGGCAGGGTCTCAAGATCACATCACATGAGGATCCAGTGAGGGCAGTGAGGATGGTTACTCTAGAGAATGCCAAGAATATCAGTTAACTATTTCGGATGGTCACCTGCATGAAGGACCAGAGTTTGTTCTACTTGGTCCCAGAAAACAGAATTAGCAACAAGGTATGAAAGTCACAAAGAGGCAACATCAGGATTATAGATCAAATGCACCTCTGAGCTCAACTAATTGATCCCTTCATTTTAAAGATGACACAACTGAGGCCAAGGGAAGGAAAAATGTCCTTCCCAAAATCTTCAAGGCAGTAATCATCAGAGGTTTTATTTAGAACCCAGTTTCTGAGTTCACAGAGGGAGTAATATTTTCCCTGTACCAACAATTTAATTTGAGTAAAAACTTTCTAATAATAAGAACCATAGAAAAGCAAAATGGACTTCCCAAGGAGATTATACACTCCTCTTTCATCTTTAACCTATGACTAAACATTCATTTAGAGGACAGGTAGAGGGAATTCTTATCTAGATGTGAATTGAACTGGAAAGCCTCTAAAGAACCTTAGATCTCATGATACTGTGGTGCTAGTGTTGTAAACTTAGAGACATATTAGTTTAAAAGTTTAAAAGAATCATGTAATAATAGAACATTTAAATAGAAAATATTGTTAGTTGATGTTGCAGTCTTCATTCACAAAGAGGATCAATGACATCATGAGAGTGATAACCTGACTTCAATCCTTTTCATTTAAATTTTTTTTTTGGTTTTTACAAGGCAATGGGATTAGGTAACTTGCCCAAGATCACATAGCTACGTAATTATTAAGTGTCTGAGGCTGGATTTGAACTCAGGTGTTCTTGACTCTAGGGTACTGTGCTACTTAGCTGCCCTATCTTTCATTTAACATTTAAGAAACATATGTTGGGTGTAAGCAAAAAGATTAAATTAATTCTTAAGTTTATAAAACTAGTGTGTGGCTGTCTGTATTTGAACTTTGTTCTCCATACTCACCACTAATAAAAAGATAAAAGTGGAAACAATATCAAAGATTTTAGATGGCTTGACTGAAGCAAGTGAAATACATATCACAATGTGCCATCTTGGTATATCTTTTTTTGTAACTTTAATGACTTGACTGATTTTAACCAGATTTCATACATGTTAAATAATATGAAGTTTTATCTTAAGTTTAGGTCTAGTGTCAGGAAGATCTGAGTTCAAATTCCACTGCTGGCTCTTAATATTAGAGTGTGAATATAAACTATTAAGAGCCAGCAGTAGAATTTGAACTCAGATCTTCCTGACACTAGACCTAATACTCAATCCATCATAATATACTCCCACCATTATTTAAGCTTAAGATAAAACTTGATGCCTAAATATTTAAGGCATTGTATTCATCATTATAGGATAAAAATAAAGTGATATTATCCACTTGGTAAAGTCAAAAATTCAAAGACTCAGATTGAGAATTAGAAGAGGGTTTTGACATCTAGTCCAACTCCTTCATTTAACAAGTGAAAAAGAAGTAGGCTACTTGCCCAAAGTTTCATTGGAAGTTAATGGAAGAACTCAGGTTCTTTCACTCTAAATTTTGAACCATGTTTCTTCCAATCGTTATCAGAATATTTGAAAGGCAGGTTCATACACTTTTCCCCATGTCTTATATAATGACAGACATCAAGATAGCTCCCTCAGGGTCTAATCATACTATTATCATTGCTACTGTCTTTCACTAGCTTCTGGCCCTGCCTCATCTGGTAAGAGAGTAGGAAGGGGAGTCATGTCAGAGAAAATTATAGCTTGCATTCCAAAATGGACAAAATCAGAAGTTTGGGCAACTTCCCGACCCTAGGGTTCCATAAGAATGCTTAAGGTTAACACAGAAACATATTTTCCATCCTATTTTGAATCGTATTTCTACCATCTTATTGCCAAAAACTACCTTTGTAAAAACTATGGATTTTGTTCTGCTTGGGCAATGAAAATGGTCCAGTCAATTGCACTCTCTGCATTTCAAACAATAGCAGCAGGCTACCATGGTCATTGTTTCCGCCTCCTGGAGGGAAAGGTTTACATTCAAACACAAGTCATTTTCACAGAGGACTCTTTAAGGCATAAAAGGCTGCAAAATAAAATTCTGCATTACATTTTTAAAGCCCATAGACTTGATTTTCTAAGTCTGACTTACTTTACAATTTTCTTCAGATACATGTGGGTCTTCTTGTGTTATTAAGGGAGAGTGTTAGTTATACCTCTCTAAAATCTACTTCCCATCCTTTACTGTCTGCAGCATAATAAAATTAAAATACAGAAAGGATTATTAAAGAATAATTTGGAAACAAAATCACTCAATCCTATAGAATTTGTGGGTAAAAATAATTCATAAAAATCAGATAATTTCACTAAAGCTAATGAAAACAATGATACAATATGTTAAAAATTTGTGGATTTACACAATTTTGGGGGGAAGGCAAAGAGAAGGAAACATACATTCATCCAACATGTACTATGTTCTAGACATTGCACTTCACAATGACCTTAGGAGAAAAGCCATCTCTAAACATTCTCATCAACAGAAGAGAGAAAACAAATTGACAAACTGAGCATTCAACTTAAAACAATGACTACAAAAACAACAAATTAAATTAGCTCAATTAAATACCAAAATAGAAATCTTGAAAATCAAAAAAAAGTGTGATAAAATTGAAAGAAAAAGCAAAAACAAGCATCAAATAGCTAAAACTAGAAGCTATTTGGGGGGAAAGCAATAAAATAACAAATTACTTGCAAATTTGATTAAAAAGAAGAAAGAAAAAAACCTTCTAGCAATACTTCTAGCATTGCTGTGAAATATGGGTAATCTCCAGAATGTGAACCAAATGAAAATGATCTCAGTAAATGGTCAACTAATTCTGTTATAGCTTATTCTTCAGAAATCGGCCATCAGAGGACCCATTCAGCACTGAGGTTGATGACACCTTCTGACGATTTTATTAAACATCTAAAGCAGTAGTGCAATAAGGCAAACTGTTCTCTCTTTGCTGCAGATCAGTGACAGAAATCCCCTGGGTTCTGTTCCTCTGTGAAAGAAAAGATGTTAGCTCAGAAAGAAAGCACACTGGCATTTTGCTTGTAGTGGGCTCCAGACAAGAAATCAGGGGTCAGCCAGAGGAGGGTGGATTGTGATATGAAAAAGGAAATGTAAGGCAATCTGATTCTTTCTGAGGTAAAGAGACAGCTTGTTCAAGGATAAAACTCAGAGGGGAAGAAAGGAGAGAGGGATATTAGGGAGAAAGCTTAATGAAGAATAATTATAAGTCAGTCTTTGAGGTCCACAAAGTTGTGAGAAAAGTCTTGCCTTCAAATAGGAGAAACTCCTACTGAGCCCACATGCTGGGAGCTCTGAATGAGGCAATTGGTGTCTCCTGCTTTAGCTATATTAATTCATGACTTTCTGTACCAATTTATAAGATCTCTCTTTGTTTTTTGAGGTTTATTATCCATGCCATAGAGATGTGCCTTTAGTTGTGGCACACTCTCCTTTCTCCTTCATAATTCTTTTCCACCAAAGGATATTAATTTCCCTCTTCTCATCTGTGGGAAAAAAGAGAAAGGGTAAGAGTTTTTGGATGTCCATGCTCTTAGCATACATTTGTTTCTCATATAAAAGAAACCCTCTAAGAATCTGATATTTGAGACCCTACACAATCTGGCTCCTACCATGCCTAGAATTGATTCTCCCTATCCCCCCCATCTCTGCCAATTGAGTCTTTCTTTTTTTTTCAAGGTTCAGATCATACTTCTCTTCCTCATAGATTTGTTCTTCACACCCTTCCCACCTTACCCCAATAGCACAAGTGAAAATTATCTCTCCTTCCTCAGATTTCTCATCATCCTTTGCCGAAGTCTCTCCTTTTTCACTTATCTCACCATTCCTTTGTTAATTATTGGTGAATTTCTCCTCCTCATTTTTTTTATTGTTAAATCATTCTTGTGGCTTTCCTGTTTCCTGACTGTATGCTTCAGATTCCAACTATACCCACCTTGCCTTACCCTTCAGTATCTATTTCTCCCTTATCCCTGGTTCCCATCTGCCTTCTCAGTTTCTGACTTATGATTTATCATTATCTCTGGTACCCATTTGTACCTTGCCTTTAATTTCACTGCCTAGTTCTGACCAAGTGACTTGATCTGATTGTATGCCTACCTGATGTGTTAAAATAAAAAGACCATTGGTTAACCTAGATTCAAATATACCTCACACCCTTGTTATCTCTGTGATCTTGGAAATATCTTTTCTTTGTCTTGGACCTTGGTTTCCTAACTTTTAAAGTAAGGATGTTGAACTAGATGGCTTCTGAGTTCTTAATCTGTGACCTTGTGTTCAAGATCAACAATTCTTAAACCTTTTTTTGTTGCTCATGAACTAATTTGGCCCTGGTGAAATCTCTAGACCCTTTCTCAGAAGAATGTTTTTTAATACATAAAATAAGACTCATAGGATTACAAAGGTAATATAACTGAAATAATACTGAAAATATCAAAGATTTTTCCCCATTCAATTTCACAAGACTCCCTTGATTTGTATCCTTAGACCCAACTAAAATCTATCCTTGAACTCTCCTGAAATCTATCTATGGAACCCTTGGGTTCAGTCTCCCTACTCATCTATGGTCACAAATTTTTAGGCATTTTCACAACCAGACTTTTCTTTACCTCTCAAATCTTGCTTAAAATTTCTCTTAGACCCATCCTTCCCTAACCATAGGTAGGTGGTACATTGGATAGAGCAGAAGAATTTGTATCAGAGAGATCTGAATTTGAAAGTTGCTTCAAACATTTAATAACTATATGACTCTTGGTAGCTCTGTTTCTTCTCTCAGCCCCAATTTCCTCATCTGTAAAATGGAAATAATAATAATAATAATAATAATAATAATAATAATAATAATAATAATAATGTATATCTCAGAGTTGTTTCAGAGATTCAAATGAGATAACACAGGCAAACATTTTTCAAACCTTAAAGAGTGATATAAATGTTATTTATTAAGGTGGTTAAAATAGACACTATGGAGTACTTAGAGCTTAGTCAGATATCAAAGACACCAAGGTCATACACTGCATCCTGGACCATCAATAGTTATCTTGACTTTTATCTTGCCACTGGACTTCAAAGTCTCTGAAAAAGAGAGTGATGGTGATGTTGAAGACTTTGAACAGCTCTGCCTCATTTAAATCTAATTTACTTACATATGACATAATTGAAAACAAAGGACAAATTACAACATTTAATTATTATACCAATGACCTATGATTATTGCCAATTATTATATCTGTGAACTACTACATATGGTTCAAGTGTTGACCTTGTCTTATTCAGCCACCAAGTCCAGGTAAAAGGCCATATGTAGTCTTTTTTTATATGTAATTAGATTCAGCACTGCTAAATGAAATCATTTAGAGCTACTAAATGGTTAGAAAGGCCCATAAAATCATTTTTTAAAATACAATTATTGAAGAAATGCTTAAGAAGAATTAGTCCGGGACCATATTTGAACTTTCCTGAATTGGGATAAAATTCTAGTCAGAACTCCTTAATCTTTTGTTTTCTTTTCCTATTGTCTATGAATTAAATCTGGAACCAAGTTTTGGAGGACATCCTTAAATGAATTCTTTTGAGCTTCTGAATACTCATGTAGATTAGCCCAGTCAGTTTTAAACTTAGTTTATAGCCATGCCACTTATGCATAGGCCTAAGTAAGGTGGTTGATGAAATGAGAAGTAGGAAGTCAGTCTAAGCCTTTCTTCTATAAAGTTTTAGATGTTAAATACACATGATGGGGTCTAGAGAGTGTCCGGAAGAGGAAAACCAGGATCATTGACACAGTTTAATTTCATTCATTATGTGTATCAATGGAAAGAACTGGACATTTTTTTAGCCCCGAGAAGAAGAACCTTAGAGCCAAGAGACCCAGATTATTTCCATGAAGTGGAAAGATTATCACATCATATCATATCTTATGATGAGGGTCCCAGAGGATAGAACTAGGAATAATAGATGGAAACTGCCAAAGGGGTAAACTTAGATTTGATATGAAAAACAGTTCATACTAGCTAGAGCTCTCTTAAAGTGGAATGGAATACCTCTGGAGTATTACATTTCCCTCATGAGAGATCTGCAGAAAAGGATTGAATGAATAGTTGTAAGGTTTATTGTTGAAGAAGTTATTCTTCTTGTATTGTTGGACTAGAGGGCCTTTGAATCTCTGAAGCATATGAGTGATGTTGCAGGCATTTTAAGAGAGGTTAAGGTTCCTTCTAAATTGGTGGAAGCTTTAGAACTCTTTCTCTCAATTTGGAATGTTTGTTTACATCCCTTCTCTGTGACATAATCCAAATACGTTTCTTGACTTTTAGTTTAGGAAAGTGAGACATCAGGCAACACGGGATCCAGAGTCTCTCAGGAGAATTTTATGAAAATTAAATTACCTCCTTTATAAACAGTATAAGTAAGCAAAACTCCAATAGTCATTTTATGCTAAATGATTTCATTTTGGCTGGAGTCCTAGGAAGTGCTAAAGGACCTGCCTACTGAAATACTTGAATTATATTCATGTAACCCAATCAAATACTCCAGTGGAGCTGTTATCTCACCAATGTAGATATTCCTTCCAACAAGATAGATTGTGCCCCATCCATTTTGGCCCACAAAGTGAGACTCTTTTCCATGACCTCCCAATAATTCTCTAAAGTGGCCCTAATCAGTATTCTGCAGTCTTCTATGCTTTCTCTTGACTGCAGTATACCAGTGTAATCCCAGGGATGTACAATAGTCAGCCCTTCCTCTTGTTATATGACCAGTCTTCTAGTGCTTCACGAATTTTAACCATTTAATAGTACTAGGAGACAACTGGTCTAAAACAAAGGCACCATTTTTTAAGGGCAAGGCTTGGGAAGATTAAAATAATACTGACATTTTCCAAAGGCAATCCAGGTATCTCTCCTACTCTTCAGCATTGGGTACTTCTCATTGTCTATTTACCAAACTTATCCAAGGTGAAGGTAAGTAAACAAGGAGTTAACACACACACACACACACACACATTTAGTTTTTTAGATTGATTGTCCCTTCTGCATAGTTTTCTTTGTCCTTTGTTCTTAAAGAAGATCATGACACCAGGGAGGTGATGTATGACAAACACATGAATAGGATTTAAGTGAGGGGAGCCTGTACTAAATCATCAACCTAACTTTCTCTTCTAGAGCCATCTGGGTTCACCTGCCAGGTATGGATCAAGATGACTGGAGATGCCCCTGAGTTCGAGATAGCCAGGGTTAAGTGACTTTCCTATGATCACACAGCTAGTAGGTGTCAAATGTCTGAGGCTGAATTTGAATTCAGGTCCTCCTGATTTCTGGGCTGGTTCTCTATCCCCTGTACTACCCAGCTATCTATATGGCATATTTGAGACTATAGGCATTGTTCTGCGTTACCAAGACCTTATAGAGAATTAATGGAATTAATTAGAGAATTGATGGAAATACTATTGATGTTGCTAAGGTCAGAAGAGTATCTTTTTAAAGGAAGTGCCTAGGAACTTTAAGTTTCCAGATTCATTGGCTTCACTTCTAGAAGAAGATTCTGGAAGCATAAGTTAATATCTGGAAAGAAACAAGGAATTGAACTTGTTAAAAATATAGTTATCAAAATAAATCAGACTAAAGGAATACTTTTTCCATCTAAGATGCTGATCTTATAATTAGGGTAGTCATTTTGGTAAGTCAAGTTTGGTAAGAATTCTGATTTTGGCTAAAAATAAGCTGGAAAAATATACAACTAACTAGAAAACCATAATCAAAGAATAGTTTTTAGTCGTACTATGTTGGTGGAAGAGAAGCAACTAGAAAATGGATTTATTGCAAGACTAAGTGTCATAGACTGTTAAGAGTTTGAAGAATCCTTAGAGATTATATGGACCAAAATTCTCATTTTACAGAAAAGGACATTGAAGCCCAAATAAGTGAAGGGATATTTGTAGTCATGGACTCATTCTCCTAAACTCCATTCCTTTGCTATCTTCACTATATGTTACCTAATTAAAAACAATGTAAGAAAATGACTTTTGTATCCACAAGGACCTACACATCTATTATCCTAATGTAAAATTTCTTTATAATTCTCTGCCTCTCTCAGTAATTCATTTATCACAAGATTTATAGATCTAACTAGTGCAGGGGCAACTAGGTGGTTAAGTGGATAGAGCACCAGTCCTGGAATCAGGAGGACTCATTTTCCTGATCTCAAATCTGATATCAAAGACTTACTAGTTGTATGATCCTGGACAAGTCACTTAACCCTGAGGAACCAAAGTTTCTCATTTCTAAAATGAGCTGGAGACGGACATGGCAAACCACTCCAGTAGCTTTGCCAAGAGTAATACAAATTTTGAAGAGTTGTGTATACTTGAAATAATTAAACAACAAACCAGAGCAGAGCCTTGCTCATAGTAGTTTTGCCTCAATTGTTTATTGACCAACTGAATTTTTCTTCTAATATGATTTACAAAGAACTAACCAGAACTAAATGGACAGATTTACTTTAAGATAATTGCATGATATTGCAACTTGATTTCTTAGTGTTTGGAAAAGTGCATCATGGCTAAGCATGAGCAATTAGTAACAATAGTGAACCTGATATCTAGTAATATTCTTGACTGTGAAGCTGAGAAGCATCATGTAAGTTTTTCCAGGGAGAAAAAGCTTTTGTATTTTATTTGTATGTTGAAGCCCAGAAGGACAATCTACTTTTCTCACCACTCATTCCTCTTTCTTTTCTCAGTTTGTTTCATAACTCTTTCCTTTTATTTTTATCTTTTTTGCCTTTTTTTGAAGGCCTTCATCTAACACATCTTTCCCTGACTTCTAATAGAATTTAAATAACACTCAGAAAAGACTTTATTGTTGTTCAGTCTTTCAATTGTACTTGACTCTTTGTGACCCTATTGGGGTTTTCTTGGCAAAGATACTGGAGTAGATTACCATTTCCTTCTGGAGCTTGTTTTACAGATGAGTAAACTGAGGCAAACAGGGTTAAATGACTTCTCCAAGGTCACATATATCTGAATTTAAATTTGAACTCCATTCTTCCTAACTCCATACCTGGCACTTTATCCACTGTACCACCTAGCTGCCCCTCAGAGAGGACTGATATTTTTAATAAGAGTTTTGCTATCATGAGCAAGCCATTTAGCACTTTTGATGTTATTTGTTCTTCATTCTCAAGAAGGACCAATGATATCATGAGGGTGATTCTTAGAGGTAATTTTCTTTACAATCTTCACAACATTGCTATGAGAAAAATACAGTTCAAATCTATAGAAATTTGAATGATCGTTAGCCTTTCTTTGTCCACTGAAGGAACTCAGAGCTACAACAGAACAATTATGTAAGAAAGCAGTAAGCACTGTGACAAAGTGAATAGAAAACTGACCACAGAGCAAGGAAGACCTGGGATCAAGCCTCACCTCTGACATAGAATGGTTGTGTGACCCTGATCAACTTACTTAACATCTGGTAGTTCTCAATAACACTCAAAGAGTAAAAGTTGAAGAGGAGACACTCTGCATACACAGACCATTTCCTCATCTGAGAGATCTTCTCTTAATGAAATAATAGTTATAATAGCTACTCTGCAAATGTTAGCTATCTCGAACTCTTTCAGGAACCAAAAAAAATGTGAATGTATATGTTGTCTCATTTGATAAGAAATCAGAGTTCTAGTACCTACATGAAGACATTCTCATCACACAATTCATTTCATCTAAAGGAAAATGTTGACATTTGCAATGAGATAATATGACTTTGGTACTATTCTGCCCTGGGATCAGACAAATTAAACATATATGATGCATCACACTTTTCCTTAGGCCTGGCATCATTTTTTATTTAACCCTACCTTTATTCAAACATGATAGTTAATGATGTAAGTCATTGAAAATATGCATTAACATGCACTTTTCAGTCCCTGATAAGTTTCTAAGTCCTCTGAAGTCTTTTGATTTTGAGTATTTTGGCATCCCGAATTGTTCTACAATTTATCAGTTGATAACTTTTGCTGCCTCAGAGTCATCGTGTTTTCCCAAGTGGAGAACCTTTGGCTGTGCACTGGAAATGTATGCGTTCCACAGCAATGAAAAGTTATTAAATCGGGACTGCGGGGGAATGCAGAGGAATGATCTGTTTGTCATTCCAGGGAAAACAATTTAGAACACTGTTTTTAAAGCTTAACAAAATTACTTAAAATCTTTCAGAGAAACCACCAACCTTTTTTCGTCTGGTCCCCAAGGATTACATTTATCTTTGATATCTAGTTACTGCAAAACACTGATAATGCACAAATTCTGTGAGGTGTTAAATCTCCCTCTACCAGTGGCTTGCCGAATTAATCAAATTACCTTTTAAAGTTAATGCAGTTGGTGAGAAGAGTTTAATGATATTCAAAACCTTCATGGTAATAATTACAGATGAAGAGGGTCAGTCAGTTGAGAATTAATGCAAAAAGTGCGCAGAATGATAATCTGAATGAAATTGTCGAAGCGTGCATAAAAAGCTTGGGGAAAATGAGCAACAAAGGGGAATTCATTCACTTTCCTTTGAGAGAAGGGAATCAATGAAAGTTTGTAAGGATCTGAACTCAGGAAAGACTAGAAGGTTCTAGCAGTTGAAGTAGGAGAAAGAGAAAGAGCAGATAAGGAAGTTGGGAGGGCAAGAAAAGACTGGTAATTATTTCTTGCCACATACACCTGCATCTGCCATTTTTGGGGTACTGAAAACAGCTGTTATCATTCAGCTACCACTTCCACCCACAAGTCTCTTCTCTCTAGTGTCATCTTTCTTCACACCTTTTTATTTTCTATATCTATTTTTAAAAGGAGAGATAACACAGTACATAAATTATCCCTCCCACTCAAAACAATAATTGATTGTAGAAAAGCATTACAAGTTGAAAAGCTGAGATGGTTTAAAGTAAAAATGTATTTTTCCCCTCTGTTGTCTGCTTTCCCATCTAACTTCTTTTACCTAACAATTGAAAGGAATTGCTTTAGGCTTTTTATTTCAAGTATTTACTTCTTCCAGATCTACACATTTTAGAGTTAGTATTGTCTACTTGGTATATTTTTATAGGAGACAGCTAGAGCAGATGGTATGGTAACGTTTTTTAATTTGATTGGCTCGATAAACAGATGTGTAACTCCTGTGTGACTTGGTAGTCCATGTGTTACATTAAATTCCTTCTGGATGTGAACATTAACCCAACCCTATCATCTCCTAAACACACTACTCTCTGAGACACTGTGGAATCACAAGCATGCCAGATACTCAAATAGACCCCTTGAGCCATGTCCTGAATCATGAGATACTGAGATACTGGGAAGGATAGCCTTCCCAAAGGCAGCTATGGAATCTTTTTATACAGTATCCTTCTCTTCAAGGACATGAGTTTGGGATTTATCTTTGAGATGCACATGTACCTGATGCTCAATTACTTACTATACATACAAGTAAATACAGAAGACCAACTACACAGTGAAATTTGAATATTGAAGTAAACCTTTCAAGTGGGATTTGGAAGTTTTGATTTTATTGTGCATGTGTATGGTATCTATGTTGGCAGATAGGAAGAAGAAGAGAGAGGGAGAGAGAGAGAGAGAGAGAGAGAGAGAGAGAGAGAGAGAGAGAGGAGAGAGAGAGAGAGGAGAGAGAGAGAGAGAGAGAGAGAGAGAGAGAGAGAGAGAGAGGAGAGAGAGAGAGAGAGAGAGAGGAGAGAGAGAGAGAGAGAGAGAGAGAGAGAGAGAGGAAATGAAGCAGGGAGCAGGAGAGAGGAGGAGAGGGGAGGAGAGGGGAAAGACAGAGAAACTGGTTAATTTATAATTGTTATATAGGTTAGAAGGGATGCTATGATCCTTGCCTTGATCAAAAGTAAGCTATTGGAACCTTAGAAACCATCTAATCCCACCCCTTCCTCTGATAGATGGAAAACCTGTGGTCCATGGAGGATAAGTAATTTGCCCAGTTGTATCAGGAAAGGGAAGACCATGGTTCTTTAGAGGGAGAAAAAATATTCTTTAATCATTGTACATACTAACATCAACATTAGGTGTTTATCACCTTTGATGGACTTGTTAATTTCCCCAGTACAAAAATCAAAGACAATTCTAAAAGTCTTATGATGGCAAATACCATCCATATTCAGAGAAGAAACTATGGAAGCTAAAATGCAGACCAAAGCTTACTATCTCTAATTTTTAAAAATTGTCTTATGTATCATTTTTTCTCTCTAATTTATCCCATTTCAATTTGATTCTTCTTTCACAATATGATTAATATGGATTTATGTTTAGTATTACTATACATGTATAGTCTATATTAGATTTCAGGGGGGGAGGGTAAGGAGGAGAGGGAACAAACTCAAAACCTTGCAAAAAATGATTGTTAAAATTACTGTTGCATGTAGTTGGAAAAATAAATAAAATATTCTAAAAATATTTTATTTAATATTTTCCTCAATATGTGAACATAAAAATAATCTTTGATTATAATTAAGATAGAACCAAATTATTTACCAAAGTATTGAGTCAGAGGACTTGAGGTTTGACTCCCAGTTTTGTAGGAAGTTCACTCCATTATGTCATCTAAGAAAAATCACAAGATCTGCCTTCAGCTTCCTTACCTAAAAAAGGAATGTTCAGTTAGGTGAGCTTTAAGGTTCTTTATAACTCTAAATTCTATTTCTCCTATGAAATCCACCCACTACCCACCAAATATTCCCCAATACAGTCAAATTAGGTTTAAATATAATTAGGAAATATTTAAGAAAATAAATAAAATTGCAATAAAATATAGAAGATATTAATATATGGTTTTCTGAGTCTACTTGTGGCTACCAGAATACTTATATCTGATTTAATGGGTTTATTTCTATTTTTTGCTTTTAATATTATTGCTTGATGATTATTATTGTTATTGTTATCATTAATTACTATAGTCCTTTTTTGTAATATGTTCCAGCCTATTCTT
The DNA here is from genome assembly GCF_037893015.1 of Macrotis lagotis. NCBI lineage: Eukaryota > Metazoa > Chordata > Mammalia > Peramelemorphia > Peramelidae > Macrotis > Macrotis lagotis. The sequence continues at coordinate 155,127,111 of NC_133664.1, read as the reverse complement.
TCCCACCATGTGCCCCTTGCTTCACTGCCCTTTTCAGTTTTCACTTTTAGATTCACTAGTCCTCCATGATTTGTAGCTGTGTAACAATGGTATTAAAATGATCTACCATTGTTTTGGGTAAAGTTTGGGATCGTTAAAATACACTCACACCAATGCACATGCACATATGCACACACACACACTTTGAACAGGCATCATAAAAGAATTTGAGTAGTACTCAGAACAAAAGAGAAAGAGGAGAGCCTAGATTGTCTTTAGAAAACTGCAAAGCAAAAAGAAACAGGGACAATAGAGGTTGAGATGAATAGAGAGTATCATGGAAATAACAAACAAACATGTATGAATACATACATACACACATAGACACACACTATGTGTATCCCCATTTTCTGGGAATGATGAAGTCTTAGATATTTTTAACAACCACCAAATGCCTTACTATTGAAATCCTCTCACAGACTATTACTGAGTAATGAATGACTGTGCCTGAACTTCAGAGAAATGTATCAACTCATCCACAAGTATTTGGACATTCTCTGAGGGAAAAGAATGCACTCTTACTCCTGTCCTTAAAAAGTCAACTCACCAACAGCATGTGAACCGTGTTGGTGCACATACACAGTACACTGTCACATTTAGAAAAGGGAAGACACTTAATGACATAAGACCAGTGCTCCCCACAGCCAAGGTCCACCCTACCCCCTTCCCTCTCTGTCTGAAAATTTGTAAGGGATCTATCTCACATGCACTGCAATGACAATTCTCTACTCTTAAATGCATTAACTTCATTCACCTACATGTCAGATGGGCAGAAATAACACTGCATTCTCTCAATCATCACTGTTTGTTCCCTTCCCGTTTCCACAACTTTGCTGTGGAAGCACTTTGACTTAAGTGCTAACACCCCTTATGAATCAGGTAAGCAGGGACATCCATCAATAAATTTTGCTATTTTTTAATGGTAAAAAGGCTCTTATAGGGGAAAAGCTAGGTGGCATAGTAGATAGAACACTAGCCCTGGAATCAGGAAAACCTGAGTTCAAATCCAACCTCAACATTTAATAATTGCCTAGTTGTGTGACCTTGGGCAAGTCACTTAACCCCAATGCCTTAAATAAATATATTTTTTAAAAGGCTTTACAAGGGATACAGTTAAAACTACTAACAAAAAAGCAACATTATCTATGAATTTAACAATTTTTCTAACCGTACAGATAATTGAAAGTTTCCTATAAATAGACTTAGTTTTCCTAAAAGGAAATTTCCAATTCCTGCTCTTTTCCTCTCATGCTTCTTGACTGAACTCTTACATTGCAGAAAATTTTGACTAGTCCTCTGACATTCTTTGATAATTATAAACTACAGGATTGAAAATTATATCCAACAAAAATGACTCACCTAATTTAACCTCTGATACATTTAAAAGGCAAAGAGATGGCAGTCTCAAGCATATCTTCAAGCATATACTTTATTATTAAGAATTAGTCTTAGTAGTTATACACAGGATAAAGAATCTCATTGAGAATGTAGTGTGAACAGAAGAAAAGGAGGCAATTGCTGTTAATAGTATACCTTGTCTTATTTGCTTATGATATAGTTTCCTGCTTCACCTTATAAGACTGATCAGCTAATGTTATACTAAAAACATCCCAAAACACCTGTTTGTATATAAATGCACCTTTGGTTTCACAAATATGCTTTCATAATTAGTAAATTAAATTGAAAGTTGAGAATGAGGAAAATTGTCTCAGGTTTCAGTGACTACTTGCCAGGGATATGGTAAATGTTAACTTCCCATGACTAAATGTAAAAATGCTAGAGGTCTATCTATCTATCTAAGGGATATTAGATAGTCTCATTCATTTATTTAACAGATGAGGAAACATAAACTCAGAGTAGTTTAATCACTTTTCCATGATCCTTCAAATACTTTAATTAGTAAATATTTATTATGGTCCTATTACATGCAAATCCATGAAGACAAAACAAAAAAAATGATCTCTGTCTCAAGGAACTTATATTTTCCTGGGGAGAGGAGATAACAATATAGAAACAGATAAGTGTAAATGTGAATTGTTGAAAAGGGAGAGAACTTGTACATAAGTTGAGGTGGTACATGACTTGAATCTTGAAGGAAAGTAAGGATTCTATTCAATTAAAATTTACAAGTATATTCTCATCACTTATTAATAATAAAAGCTGATATGTATACAATTTGAAATTTACAACAAATATTCCACATATTATCTCATTTGATATTCATGATAACCCTATGAAGTAGATGCCATTATCCTTTAGAAATGTCAGAACTGATTCTGAAAGAGGATTTGAAGCCATTTCTTCCTAAGCCAATGCTCCATCCATTGTACCATCTTGCATACTGTAAATCACTTCTTACATGCAAGACAATGTGTTTATGCTGGGAATTCAATGACAAAAATAAAAACAATACCTGATTCTGAGAAGCTTACAGTCCAAAGGCATCATGATAAACATAGATAAGGTAATACAAAGAAAGTTCTAGGAGGAACATGAGGAAATAGTGAAATCTAGAAAAGTCTCTTTCCTGTAAAAGGCAGTACTTGAGCTGAATCTTAAAGTACACTAAGCATGTAATAAGAGATATTCAGAAGTAGTATTGACTGCCATAAGAGGCAATGGATTCTTGCCAAAAAAAAAACAAGTCTAAATGTCCATTCAGTGTGTATATTGTTGAGGAAGTTCTTAAGAAGGAGATGAGAAGAAAGAACATAACATCCATGGAGGACAGTCAGTGAAAGGCATAAGAAGAGAGAAATGGAATATCTTGGAACAAAGAGAGGAACATTTGTATGAGGAGTAGTTTTGGTGGGGAAGATAATTCTATTTTGAACATGAGAAATGCATAAAGAATATCAATGTATAAATGATCCAAGACTAAAGTTCAGCAGAGAGATTAGAATTGCATTGATAGATCTGAAAGTCCTCTGATGAGATTGCTGAAAGAGGGTATAGAGACTGAAGAGAAGAGGGCTCAGAGCAGAGCTAATATAGTAGACATTTATGGTCAGGGCAGAACTTGGGTGCATTATCACAAGATCCTGAAGAGTACAACCAACAGTATCAAAAACTATAGAGATCAAAAAAGATGAGGACTGAACAAAGGCCATCAGATTTAGAGTTTAAAAGCTTACTGGTAATCTTGGAGAGAGCAATATCAATTGAATGTTGAGATAAAGACCAACCAACAAGCTGTTAAGAAGTAAAGAAATGGAGGAAGAAAGACTTTTCTATTGTTTAGCTATGAAAGGGAGAAGAGATAAAAGATCATATTTTGCAGGGATAATAGTATCAAATCAAGAGTGGTTCTTTTTGGTGTTTTTTCTAAAGATGTGAAAACATGAGCATGTAGACAGCAATGAAGAACCCAAATATATAAAAAGGCTGAAAAAAAGAAGGCAATGTTTAATCAAAAAACATTCTTTACAATCTGAAGGCACTTAAGAGCATAAGCATGTAGCTGCTAGCTGCTTGAGTTCAATTCTGCCTATGAGGAATCATTATTCAGATTCGAGAAAGTAAGGGAGGAAATGAAACAAAAATTTATTTTAAAAGGTTACAAGACAGAGGAAGAGCTAGGGAGAGAGAGAGAAGAGATAAAAAGAACAGCCAAGCAGCCTTGACTGGGTCATGGTCAGACAAGACTGGAGGCCCTGAGCCAGAGTCTAACCCAGGTTTTTTTATGTCTTGCCTGTCATCCAGAGGGCAAAAGGTGAACTCCCTTCCTTTATGTTGAACACAGAATTAGAAGGTAAAGCCTAAAGAGATCAGGATTACATCAAGAATGGGCAGGGTCTCCACCCAAGAAGCTTTCTAGACTACAATTGTTTCTTTACAATCATAATTCTCTACTTCAAGTCAATTTACACCTCAAGCGTCAATGTACATCTCCACAAAATTCTGTTACACTCACAATTCTCTTATCTTTCCCCTGAATCAAGCAGAGGAGATAGAGTAGGCAAGCAGAAAAGTATCTTTTCATCAGAAAATAGGACAAATAAGGAGAGAAAAAAGAGATTTTTGAATCATTGGAAAGGAGAAAAGAGAAATTGGATCTTGAAGAGTCCCTGAAAAGAAGGCAAGGTCCTCAGCTGAGAGAGAGTAGAAATGTTTGAACCAAATTCTGCAGGGAATATGATTGATACTCAGTTAAGGAAGAATACAAGGATCATCACACAGGACTGAAACCTTGGTTGAGATTTATAGTGAACCAGTCAGTGAAAATTTAGGATTTACTCTAGTTTCACTACATTCACAACAAGAATGGAAGAAGGAAGGAGGATGGCAAAGGTAACGTTGGGTCAGGATTGGGCAAAGCATGAGCATGAAATTCAAGAAGAGAAAATAAAGTATAATTAAACTGGTCAAGTACTTATCCAGAATGAGAAGGAATGAAGGCAAAATCAGAACAATGGTGATGGGGTGGTAGAACAATGTGGGGTGGAGTGATCAGAGATTAAAGAAAGGATGAAGAATAGATTTAGGAGAAGTGAGGTGAAGGGAGATATAAAAGGATAGGAGGATTTTGACAAAAAAATAGGCATTTCAGAGTTTGAATTATTGGATACATATGAGTGATGGTGAGATCAAGAGTATGACCTTGTGTCATTGTGACAGAGTAAAGATACAGGTGGTAATAGTTAAAAAGGCAGATAAACTAGGAGGCCAGGTTATATCAGATGAAAAGACAGCACTGTAGATTGAAGTCCACAAAGATAAGGATAGTGATTGAAGCAAAGATGAACTTGATGAACCCAACCCTGTGCTGAACTCCTTAATAAAGAAGAGCGAATTGCCTGCAGTGGTTAGATAGCTACAAACAAGATCTAAATAGGATGTTAGAAGAACCTTTGGAGGAGAAATGATAGAAGGGGAAGGTCTGGAAATGATAGAAGCAAACGTGCTTACTTGTCTTCTTGGTCCAATGGCCTGAATAACATGAGAAGAGATCCCATCCAAGTTAACCAGGAAGATAGTCTCTTCCAGAGGAGGTTGGGGAATGAGTTTCTAATCTCATACATTATTCATCTTCCTATACTGAATAATCCAGGCAATCTCCCTTTCTCTCTCTGTGCTCAGCATATGACAGGATTCCTGGTAGACTTCAGGACTCAGCTCAAGTGTTACCTTATATTTATATATCCAGTCTTTCCTGATGTCTCTGATAGTGCTGTTCCATCCTAATTAGGCATAAATACTTATTAAATGCATGCTATATGCTAGAATCTCTGCTAGCTCTCAAGACAAGTTTACCTCTAATGGGGTGAAGGAATAGAAACTATATATAATTAACTAGATACATACAAGAGAGATACATAAAAGATGAAGGATAAGCTTAGAGTGTAGTATCTAAGGTGACAAGAAAATCTCTTTTTCATAAAATGGGACTTGAGTTTTATCTCAAAGGAAGTCAAAGATACTGAATGGCTGAGATAAGGAAGGGAGGGCTGTCATGGTCCTCCAAAGAAGAACAGCAAGTATTTATTTATGCAGGGGTCTGAGTGTGTGTGTGTGTGTGTGTGTGTGTGTGTGTGTGTGTGTGTTCATGATGGCCCATAGTGGGTACATATTTGTTGGTTGATTGGCTGGAAGGAAGAAGTAAGATTAAGAGAACTTTGAAAACAATAAAATAGAATAGAGATTCCAGAGAGAACCAAAAAAGGGGAGGGATGGACCTGGAGGACTGGAGATATAAAAAAGGAGGGAGTGGTGTCAATGCCAGGGGATTTTCCACATAAATAAGTTAGAGAGCTGCTTTGTACCACAAGATTAATGAAGAGAACAATATGAGTGTGGACCATAAGTAAGGAATTCAAACTGAGGGTTCCTGAATCTTCTTCTATTCCTCTGTTTATGCTGCCATTCAAAAAACACCTAGCAAATATCACCTAAAATAGCCATGCAGAAGGTCTCACTGCTCTCAGCTCTCCTCAGCAGTGAGGGGCATCTCAATGAATAAATTAGCAAAGAAACATCAAGAATGTGGCAGTTTAGTATAGCTGACAATGAATAACACTCCAATCTCTTTTTATCTATTTCTTTTGAATGGAATCAGGTGCCAGTAATGAGAAATTCATCACTGCAATTTAGACAGCCAATGTAATGAACAGATGTTGGGTTTGGGCTTGACAGGAGGGAAATTCACCAGAAAAAGAATCAGTTCTAGCAGATTTAGCCTTAAACTTTAGATAAGTCCGTGTGTGTGTGTGTGTGTGTGTGTGTGTGTGTGTGTTTTGGGCCAGAGGGCTAAATACTATAGGACTTTTTCCTTTGGTTCCAAAATCTTCAGTGGCCTCTAGGTACACTTCATTCATTCTATGACCTAGGATAGAGAAAATTGCCTGGTAAAACTTAAGGAATATGGATAGGAAAGTTAAATTTATTTGGATCTCTTGGGGAGGTGAGGGAAGGAAAATTAGGAAGAATTATCTGATCCTATAGCTGAGATGACTCCTGTGGGATTAGTTCAAAAGTGATTGCCACAGAGGGTAATTGAACTGAATTCTCCACTTTGGGTATTTCTGACATGGAAGGAGAGTGAGGGTAGGGCCTTGGTCATAGAATCATATATGGATAGGAGCCCAGTGGGAAACTGTGTAAGGATGGTGGCACAAGCTAATGATCATCAAGAGAGTGAATGTGTTCATCCATTTGGCACCAGTCATTCTATGACTCTTCTCTTGGGTCTTAGCCCTTCTGTGGTTCTAGCCATATTATCTCCATAACTATAGTTATAAGCTTTCCCTCTCCAATAGGATAATTGATGATAATAATATTGAGGAGGAGGAGGATAATGGCTAACATTTATAGAGTATTTTATGATTTACAAAGAACTTTGATAAATTAACTCATGTTATCTGTCACACAGCCCTGGGCAGATGGGTATTATTGTTATTCCCATTTTTACAGAAAAGCCACTGAAGGAGACAGAGGTTAAGTGATTGTCTCATAGCTAGTATGTAATTGAGACAGAATTTCAATTCATTTTCCTGATTCCAAGTCCAGGACTCCATCCACTTTGCCACTTAGCTGTATTTTTTTCCTAACAATCTATTAATGTTGTAGTTCTAGTATTTTTGGCCTTATCAGGCAACTTTATTTAATAAAGAGTTTATATATGTGTATATATCTATATATAAATATAATTATATGTATATATATTTATATATGTACATATAGTACATGCAAACTTCTCCATATATTATAATGATTTATTGGCCAGTGGCACAGGTTAAGTGGATTAAATAAAGAATGGCATGATGTCAAAACCAAATCTGATGTTGTAGGCTTCAATACTCCAATCTGATAAATGAAGCAGAACTCTAAGCAATATATTGGGGAGACTGGTTGTCCCTAAGAAATTAGATACAAGACCTTCCTGGTGGTCAAGAACAGCCCCATTCATGGGAATGGGGGTTTTATAGCATTTAGTATATTATTAAAAATAAAATAAGGCAGTACAATTTCATTATTGTTATTCATGAGATAAGGGGAACTTCAATTGACAATTTCAACAAATTCCTAACACAAGTTGGTATAAATTCTTATAAGAGGCCAGAAGTATAAATCTATCCTATAAATCAAAACAAGTAATATGATCATCAATATATGGTAGGTTAAATGATTATGATTTTTTCTTATAGTATTGACCAGCATAACTAAATCAAATATAATTTCATCCTACTTAACTCACTAACACAATCACTGATACTCATTAAATCACAATGAACCCAATAAATACCGATTAAATTGAATAAAGGTTTCAAAATTAGTTTCACTGAGGGTGGTATCAGTAAGGACTGGAAGCTCTACATCTGCCCTAGGCAGACAAAATATCATGAACAGCAATGGATGCTGTCCAAATGGACAGTCAGACTGACCTGAGAAGTCAACTTGTTTCCATTGTGGCTTTAAAATATATTCACAGTGTAGTGGAGATCATACTGGGTTTTGAATCTAAGTTCAAATCTGTACTCTGTACTTTTTTTCTAATCTATGACTTTGATCAAGTCACATCCTTTCTCTTAGCCTCAAAGGATTAGTCTAGATAGTTCCCTTCCAGCTTAAGCATTATAAACTGACTGTAATAACATGAGCATTCTTTTTAGTCACACAGTCAGAGCTTGTTTCTTTCCATGAATATCCAAGGTTAATAGTATGAAACTTAGAATTTATAACTTTGTTCTTCTTACTCCCAAGACTTTACTTCATTTTCCATTTTCTTTTATTCTTTCCCCCTGAAACAGGCAAAGTAGTGATTTATTCCTTTGCTAAATTTGTGCTGTATGCCTTACAAAGTTATCCAACTAATAGTTTGATAAATGAAATCATATGATATTACAGTAATAATAGACTGCCTTAAAAGATTATAATCAGTTACACAGTTCACATATGGAATACAATAAAATATTCCTTTCCCCCTTTATTTCTTTTTTGGTGGGATTTTTTTCTCCCTGTTGTTTTGTTAGGGCTGTTCCCCTCTAAAATTCAGACAGGCATTCTGTCTAAAGTATTCTTAAGATCTGTTTTTACGGTTAATTGCAAAAGAATTTCCAATTATCTTTCTTGAATTTCAAAATTTCATGCAGTTGAGTGGCATAGACTTATAAATAAAGGTTGCAAAGATATCAGGAAAAATTACAGATGATTTCCCCAATTAAATCTAAGTTTAATCAAAGTTGATGATTCAGATAGACCTTGAAGAACTTGATAATTCCAATTTTTAGTATGCATTATCTCACACTACTTCAAGAAACAATTTTAGCTGTTTCTATATGTTTAGACAAATAAAGGTGGCAGTCTTAATTAGAAGTAATAACAATAGCTAGCATTTATATAAGATTTTAAAGTTTGCAAAGTACTTTATAAATATTATTTCACTTTATCCTCACAACTCCAAGAAACAGGTGCCATTATTATCCCCATTTAGCAGATGAGAAAAACTAAGACAGATAAAGATTTAAATGACTTGCCTAGAGTCCCACAACTCGTTAGTATCTAAAACTGAATTTGAACTTGCTTCTTCTAAGTCTACTCCACCTGTTGTGCCACCTATCACCTAAACTATAGACATTTACTTATGTCTAAATTATTGGATATTTAAAAAGAAATTCAATTTTGTTACCTCAAAGTAGACATAATGATAAGAATTGTCAACAAACTATTTCCTGTAAAATATCTCATGTTAATTCAAATTCATTTGACATTTATTATGTCTGCTGCATAATAGTACACTGTGCTATTTAATAGGGACATAAAAATAAAACATTCCCTTCTCTCAAGGAACTTACATTCTATGGGATGAATATAATGAATTAGCTTCATTTGATTCTTCAAATGTTTATTGTATCCATTACGTGCACTTTTGTCCACTGTATGACTAAAAAGAAAAACGTTTTGTTTCTTGTTCTATGGAGCTTATAACCTGAGGGTAGAAGGAGTTCATTAAATCAATAATCAAGCATTTATGAAGCATCTATGATGTCTCATATACCGTTCTAGATACTGTAAGTACCAAAAACAATAGTGAAGCATTCCTTGTCCTCAGTCTACAACTCAAGGTGTAATATCAAAGGGCAGAAAAATCTGCTTGAGTGATTTTGGTCAAGTAACATAATCTCTCTGGTCTTTGGTTTCTTCAGTTGTAAAACTAGCAAATGTAGAATTGACCAAAGAACACCGTAATAGGAATAATGTGTAGAAGAAGTAAAGGTAGATAGATTAGGCAGGGATATGCTGGCAAATGATTACCAACTAGTACTTAATGAGAAAAGAAAGAGATATCAAATCTATCCATCAACTCACATTTAAATTTGATCTGCATCACTAAGATTTTCTCCATTACTTCCTTACATACAATCAAAAGAAAATTTAAATTAAGTCCCAATGTGTAGCACTTGCTGATTTCAGAGGAAAAAAAAATTAACAATCCTTTCCTGAGCAGGATAAAATTGACTCCAGGACAACTTTGGATTTAGGCAGAAGGAAAGGAAAATCAAATACTAACAATCTGAGCCATTTAAAAGTAAAATGGACTGCCTTGGGGATTGGTCGTTCTTCACTAGAGATTTTTAAACAAAGATTTGTATGTTTTGTTGAAGAGGTATTCCTGTTCAATCATAAATTGAACTAGATGGCATATGAGGACCCTTCCTCTGAAAAAGGAAGCCTAGTATTTAAGCCAGGAAGGTGATAGCCCCACTGTCCCTTGTTAAGGCCACATAAAGTACTATCATTTTGGGACCTTACATTTTAAGGACATTGAGAAGCCAGAGAGTATCCAAAAAAGGATAACCAGGACATGAAGGTCCTAGGGTCCTTTACATAAGAGTATTGTTTCAAAGAACCAGAGGCATTTAACTTGGAGACTCAAAAATATAGAGGAAATGTATCAGCTATGTTTCATAGTGTTTGCATGACTGTCTTGAAGGAGCAAAGAAGAGAAAAAAAGGAATAAATGTATTGCCTAAAAAGTTGAACTAGGAAGAATGGGTGGATGTTGCAATTAGACAAATTTATGCTTAATATAACAAAAATTCTAATAAATGGAATTATCAAATGAGGGAAGTGTTACTTCTGGAGGTGTTGAGTGTTCTCTCATTAGTGCTCATTCAACAATGGGAAGATGACTGTTGGTCAAGTGTGCCTAAGGAGCCTTTATTCATGTACAGGTTGCAATAGAGGTCCCTGAAGTTCCTTCTAAATTTGAGATTCAGTAATTCTTTTACTAGACTGTGCCAGTACCAAAAGGGATACACTGGCACGTAAGGCAAATAAAAAATTGTTTATGTTTTGTGTGTTGGACTTTGGCCAGCTCCTACTGAAACTTGATAAAGATAAATAGCTAAAGGGTCATTGTAAGAATGAGAGGAGGAACCAGCCAGGAAATAAAATAGATAAGGAAGAGAGGGAACAGGAAAAATAACACAAGGTTATAAAAAATAAAATAGCCATGTTATCAAGTCACATAGAGCCTCATTTGACTCTTGCTTCTCTTTACTGCTCAAGTAGCTCCCAGATGATGGCAGTATCTAGGATTTGAGGTTAAAGAAACAGGTAGAGGCCTTATTCCTCTTCTGGTCTAATGAAGCCCTTACCTTCTATTAACTACCATGAGATTGGGACCAAGGATGAGCCCAAGAGAACAGAGAAAGGCATGAGGAGTTCATCTACTATCTGCAACTGTTACTGAACCAAAATTATGCATTTTTACCCCATGTTTGACAACTTCTCCTTAGCATTAAATACTTTACTTTAGCAGCAAATAAATAATATTTTAAAAGTAAATACTATTAGAATTATATTATGTGGTCTGGGTCAGTCATTTTTGCCATCTGAATACCTGGATTTAGAATAGTATCTTGAACTGCCTAGCACATTTTAAGTTATGTGTTGAAGTGATTCAATTTATCCTTTGGCAACATTTATCTGCTAACAATGTGTGAGATAGATTGGAGGACAAGAACACAGAGATCAATGTTAAGCTGTAGTAAAAGTCCAAGTAACAAATAATACAGGCCAGAAGTGAGAGTGGAAGCAATTTGGATTCAAACACTTATTAAACTTGTTATATGTACAGGAGATGCAAGAGATAAAAATGACATTCTCTATCCTCAAGAAGTTTACATTTTACTAAAAAATCTTAAACACATGCAGAAATATGATACAGACTAGAACATGAGAGTGAAAAGCAGGTGAAATGAGAGAAAGAGATGTGGTATAGAACTTCTTGACTGAATTAGAGTGGAAGGGAGCAACCAAATTGTGTGAATGAATTTAATATCTTTGATATTTTAATATTAAATATTTAATATATTTAATAGTGCTAGGCTTTGTGAGATTGCCATTATATTTTTTAAATATAAGTAGGCTTCTTAAATGGATTAAAAAGTTCTCTTTCAAGTTGGTGGACTCCCTTTATTTGTTTATTGGAGTAGCTAAGTGACATAGTGGATAATTCCAAGCATCTTTCTGAGTTCCAATCTGTGATCCTGGGTAAATCACTTAACCTTGTTTGCCTCAGTTTCCTCATCTGGAAAATGAGTTGGACAAAGAAATGGCAAGCTTCCCCACTATCTCTGCCAAGAAAATTCCAAAGGGGGTCACAAAGAGTTAGATACTATGGAAAAACAAATGAACAACAATAACAAAATTTGTTTAGCAAGTCACTTTCTTCATGCTTAGAGCAAAAAAGAAGTTAGTTCAATCTGTCCAAATGATCATGAATTATGTATTAGTAAGTTCATATTTTACTGTAGACTACTTTCTTGCAATCTTTTCCAAAATGTTTATATACATCTCTTTTGAACTTTTAGAATTAATATTTAGTGCAACTAATCAACACAGTGAATAGAGTGAAAGACTTGGAGTCAGGAAACCTTGAGTTCAAATCCTGCCCCATGCACCTATTATCTTTGTGACCCCAGGCAAGTTACTTAACTGAGACCTGCCTTACTTTCCTCACCTATAAAATCAGTATAATAGTTGATTTGACACTCACATCTCGCATTTTGCTAATCTTAAAGAATTATATAAATTTAGCTATAATTATTTTTTGTTTCTATTGGATTTTTAATCATTTTGTTTTTCATATTTTGCAAAATAAAAATTTGAGCTTCTAGATGATGGTAGAGAGCCTTAGGAACTAGAAGAGATGTTAATAATCATTGTTATGCTCATATTCTATCAATGACTAAATTGAGAGCAGGAAAGGTAGAATAAACGATAGAATGAGTTAATGCTAAAACTAGATCATTGCTTTTCCAATACAACTAAATACCACCTTAGAACTAGATTATATTTTTAAAAATATATTGTTGATTGGGTTAGTTATAATAATATAACATGCAACCTGGGACAGAAAAGGTACTGGCCACTTATTATTATAATATAATTATAATTATAATATTATAATATAATGCAAGATCAGATTTATTGTTGTTCAGTCATTTGGGGAATATCCGACTTCATGACCCCATTTGGAATTTTCTTGGCAAAGATACTGGAGTGGATTGCTCTTTTATGAATGAGGAAACTGAGGCAAACAAGTCAAGTGACTTGCCTAGATCACATAACTCTCAAGTGTCTGAGATCAGATTTGAACTTGAAAAGAAAAGGCTTTCTGACTCCAGCTTCAATGCTCTGTGCATCCTGTCACCTAGCTGCCTCAAGATGAGAATAAGATAATTATTTTGAAAAGACTCACAACACTTTTTTTATAAGGCTCAGGGGTGATTCCATGACCATGTTCTTTTTTTTTCCAAATACTATGATCCATGACAAAAAAAAGCCTAGCTTAAAAAACAATAAGGACTTAAATCCGGGGGGGGGGGGGGTTAACCAGACAGGACAAGGCTGGGTAGGAAGTTCTCCAATGTCTAATCTTAAGCCCTTCCACAGCTAAAAGAGCAGCTAATGCTACATCTCTTGGCTACTCCAGCTGTAGCTTTTCTTGAACTCAGTTATAGTAGGTAAGCCTTTTGACTATAACCCCCCGACAAGTCTTTAAATTTCCTAGACACTTTTCTCAAACTTTGGAATTAAGAACTTTACTTTGTCCTACTAACTGATTTGACTCAACCTGTCTAACCACCCCAACTCACTTGACCATAGTGCTTTAGCTCTTGTATCTGGGTCTTGAATTTTTTTTTTCATACTTATAAGCTAGAACCACTGGACAAAATTCAAGATTCATTAACAGGCAACAAATGTGCCATATCATAGTATCAGAAAGCAAATGACAATGTGCATACCCTTTGATCCAGAAGAGATTATGAAAAAGGGTAAAAATATCACTGGTACAAAAAGATTCATAGCAGCCCCATTTGTGGTCTCAAAGAATTGGAAATTAAGTGGATGTCCTTCAACTGGGGAATGGCTTAACAAACTGTGATATCATGGAACACTATTAGAAACCAGGAGGGATGGGAATTCAAGGAAGCATAGAAGGATTTGCATGAATTTATGCTAAGCAAGATGAGCAGAACCAGAAGAACATTGTACACCCTTACAGCAGCATGGGGTTGATGGTCAACCTTAAAGGATTTGCTCACTCCAACAGTGCAACAATCAGGCACAATTTTGGGGTATCTGCAATGGAGAATACCATCTGTAACCAGAGAAAGAATAGTGGAGTTTGAACAAAGACCAAAGACTATTAACTTAAATTTTTTTAAATGTTATGTAATTTTGCTATCCCTTATACTTTATGTTTCTTCCTAAAGGATATGATTTCTCTCTCATCACATTCAAATTAGATCAATGTATACCATGGAAACAATGTAAAGACTAATATACTGCCTTCTATGGGATATGGGGGGAGGGAAGCAAGATTAAGGGAAATATTGTAAAATTCAAAATAAATAAAATCTTTCTATAAAAAGTTCATTGTTTAGGGACAACTATGTAGATCAGTGAATAGAGCATCAGTCCTGGAGTCAGGAAGGCCTGAGTTCAAATCTGATCTCAGACACTTAACACTTACTAACTGTATGACTTGATTACCTTACCAAAAAATTGTTGTTATCTATGTTTTTGAGAGGTTATTCTCATCATATTAATATTTTCATTTCATTATTGAATATTTTCTAGCCTAGTCATTTCTGAAGTTAATCTCTCTTTCTTTGAGACATTTTCAAAAATAGTAAAAATGCATCCAAACATTTTGATTAATCTAAATGTAATTTGTTTTTCCACATGTATCTTCCTTCTAAAGGAGACTCTGGTGCAAATTCTGGCCATCAAGAAAATGAATGGAGGAATTAGTAGAAGCAAGGGAACAATCTGGCTCACCATTCATTGACCTTTTGTGCTAAGCATATCTGTGAAAACACACCAAATTATATATATATATATATATATATATATATATATATATATATATATATATATACATATACATATACATATATATATAATTTGCATATATAGATATATAAACCTAACACAAGCTAAATGAAAATTAAGTTTATGTTTCCTTTTGCTTCCAGAGGGAGATAGAATATTTAAGCTCCCATTATTAAACCTCAAGGACAAAGAATCAATGATCTTCAGCACAAACGGTATCTCTGAAACAGGTCTTCCAAATTTGACTTTGGTCAACAGAAAAGAAAAGAACTAAATTGGACATTGCAGCTTACTCCCCAATAGATATGTAATGCCTAGATTCATAAATTCTCTGAAAACACTGAAGTTTCTTTATAATAAATTCAACTATCAGGGATATATTAATTTAAAAATATATAAGATGGGAGGCCAAGTAGACTAGGTTTGAGGCCTTTGAGGATTCAGAATAAAGAGAAGAAACACTTGTCTCTCAATACTGAGTCCATGGTAGCTGAAGGATCAGCAACAGAGAAGCCTGTGCCTGGGGAGGAGAAGGAAGAGAGGCAGAAGAATCAGAGAGGCAGAAGAGATGACCATGGTGGCATGAGATGATAGTGGCAACTGGTGAGTGGAACAGTGAAAACTTTGGTAGCAGCTAAAGGGGACACAGAAGAGGTAGCAGTGAATTGAAGATGGTATCAGCTGAGGGGAAGTCAATAAAAGAAGCAATATCAATCAAAGCTGAGAATTGTGGCAGAAACGCCCAATAAGGTAGGTATTAAAGTGATTACCCCCTTTTAATTAATGGAAAAGGAATATGTATAAGGAGATAGAGAGCAGGCTTTGGACTCAGTTCCCTCATTGGACACCCATTGACTGTGGGACACTGGGCAAATCACTTCACTTAGACAACTTTCTAAGTCTACAAGTTATAAATCATGTCTATTACCTTCATAGAGGGAAATTACCAAAATAAAATGCTAGATCTAATCCACCCCCAAAATTCCTATTTGAGGAAATTGTCTCAAGAGGTTAAATGAGTTGCCCAGGGTGACATAGCTCTTCAGTTTCAGAGTCAGGGTTCAGAGTTAGAACTTTCTGATATCAGGTATTTCTACTATGCCATATAACTTTCCTCTGATTCTTTAGTCATAACCATTTTTTTATAAAAGGAAATTATTCAAACAGTACAGAAAGTGTTCAAAATTATATCTTTCTGAATTCAGATTTAAGATTCTACTGTGCCAAACAACTTTCTTCTGATTCCTTAGTCATAACCATTCATTATAAAAGCATATTAGTCAAACAGTATATTCGCATCACTGGACTATTCTGATTATTTCCCAGGATTCTGTCATCTCCTAAATGTTTATGTTGATTTCTTTTGGTGTTAGACTAGATTTCAGAGTTTATCTTTCTATAGGAAGGACCTGTGCTATTAACACTCAAAATAGTCATATCTATCACTCACGAGATTTAAATGTATTTTCAAAGTAATAATAATTAAATCTTTTAATGAAACCCTATGAAACTTTTATGAAACCCTAACACTACAAAATAGTGAAAACAACATTCACAAAGCTAAATCTCAATTTAGTAGGAAAATATTTAGGAGAATAAAATCCCCCTATTATAAACTTTTTTGGCAGGAGTTAGGGCCTGGACAGGAAGTGAGAAAAAATGGCCAAAGTATGTGGGGAGAGGAATGAATGACCCTAAATTCCTGGTATCTCCAAGTAGAATGGGCTGCCCCAGGAGATAGTGAGTTCTCCCTCAGATTTTTAGTTAAAGAGTAGAGGACCACTTTGCAGAAGAGAGCCTTATTCAGGAATGGGCTGGTTGCAGAGGTCCTTTTTAACTCATTCTGTAATTGTAGGATCTTGCAGTAATGGATTTTTCCACTTCATTATTGAGCTGCTGAGGAGCCTGGAGTATGCCAACTGGCCTCAAAATCATTCTTCTGCAAAATAGTGCTGATGCAGGGAAAAAATAGAACTACCATTCTTGGGATCTTGACAATCATCCCAAACTGGTCATAGAGGGCACTGAGAATCAAGTAACACTTTATTAAGAAAAAATCATCATATCACTATTAGAATTGGTCAATTTTCCCCTTCATAAGCTATGTACTTGAAAGATTCAACTAAAGCAAGGAATTTAAATGAATATACTTTCATAACTTCTTGGGGGAGGGAGTATATCTAGATCCATGTGATTAAATTTTAACTAGACATTATTAGTATAAAACTAGAAAATTGACTGGGGGGCAGGGAGGAAGGTAGAGTTTATTCTAAAGACAGTTTATGATTCTGATTAATATTCCTAAATCTTTGGGTTACTATTCTCAAGTGAATATAAACTCATTTTATATGATCTGAGGACCATTTCACTGAGAATAAGATATTTCCCTGAAGGCTTAGTTATCTGATCAAGAGAACTTTAAAGTGAAAATGAAAGGGAAGAGAGAATTATATTGAAAAGAACAAGTTAAACAATATGGAGTGAAACAGGTAAGAAACAGAAGAACAGTAGTGGAATGTCTAGTAGTTTCCAGAAAAAACATAACTAAGAAAAAGGAAGGAAAATATTGATGACCTGGGACATCTATTCATCTATTCATATAATCTGGGTAATAAGCAATGAGAGGTTAGATTTTAAGAGTAGAATCAAAAAAGTTCTGATTAATGTAAGATTTGATCCCATAACAGAAGCTCTGAAAAATAAGTAACAAAAACAGATAGGAGACTCTCAAGAATTAATTTTGAAAAAAAATTATGAATAAGTCTGATGAGGAAGAAAAGACTCAGGAAACCAGAATGATGGAAAGGGAGCCCTCAGAGGAGTTCAGACTTTAAATAGATATGTGCAACAAATGGAAGTCAGGGCATTTAACCGAAAATCAATCAATGAACAATCATTAAATAATTACTATATGCCAATCACCATGCTAGGCAATGAGTAGAAATACAAAATAGTTACAAAGTCTTTTATGAAAATCAGTAAAAGTGATGTGATAAGAAACAGGGGGAAAATGAATTTTTTTGGAAATAGACAATGAGGACATTTAATTTGATGTATTAAACATATTTCTTATAAAAGCTTCACCACCACCCCTACATCTCAGGCTGATAGAAATAGGAGAGAAGATAAATTTTTATTAATTATAAAATTAAGTTAATTTTTTTAAAAAGAGAGAGAGAATCTGAACAATTAAGGACTAACTTACTGACTCAATAACCCAAAGACTGACTAGATGGAGCAGATTCTTGCCTGGGGGATCCTTTTTCTGTTCACCAGTTGACACCTTCTCCTCTAGGTGCCAAACACTACAAAAGGAAATCTCAGTTTGATAAATTAGCTCGCACACTGGGATGGATATAGATGGTATCTCAGTGTGGTACAGGGTATAGATCACTAGCCTTGGAGTCAGGAAGACATTCATTCATGGCTCACAAGCCTATATGTATGCTTCTGGAACAGACATTTAATCTTCTTGTGCTCTAGGGAGCTCGCTAAAACTATATGAGTTGCAGAGAAGGTGCCAACCTGAATTGGAAAAGGAATGCCTCACTGAATGCTCCCTTTGTTGATACTATCAGAAGAGTAATCCCTAGCTCAATATCAATGCCAGTACATGAATTCCCCTGACTCAAGGATCCCATCTGGATCTACTAATTTATCCTGACTTCTTCAAAACTAAGTTGGTTGGGCTGATCATCACTAGAATCAGCCTGTGTTCTGATACTAACTTAAATGATTCTGTTCCTCTTGAGGAATGTTGGGAGACTGGAAGCAGTTGTTCCAGGTAGCTGACTGATCAATTAAAAACCTGTAATGGAGGAATGAAGAAAAGGAAAAATCACTTATGATTTGGAATAGATGGGATCATTTTTAACAAATGACAGAGAGAGAGAGCACAAAAAATACTCCACTCCATTTTTTTCCATGTTTTCTCCAAAAATATGAAAGGCCAGAAAGGCTATTGTGTAATGGGTAAGAGGGAACTGAAACACAAGATAAATAATGATATGGTCAATCCCCCAATGAGTTTGAGTCAGTAGATGAAATGAATTACCAGAATTATAATCACATTCCAAATGGAGTCCAACCCATATTCCCTAACTTTTAAATCCCCTCGTCCCAGGGAAAAGGCCAGGGGAAAGTGATAAGCAGTGACTATGACAGTAAAGGGGCAGGTCCCAGGATAAGGGAACATGAATGGGACCCTGGAGATTTTCAGAGAAAAGTTAAGGGATTTAA
Source organism: Macrotis lagotis (assembly GCF_037893015.1). Lineage (NCBI taxonomy): Eukaryota > Metazoa > Chordata > Mammalia > Peramelemorphia > Peramelidae > Macrotis > Macrotis lagotis. The sequence continues at coordinate 155,107,989 of NC_133664.1, read as the reverse complement.
AGAAGTTAGGATGAATGGGATGGGGTTTCCTCAGGATAACAAGATGAAGGGTTGGCAGGCTAGAGGACTACTAGAGGGGAAGAAATGAACTCTGTGTTAAAGTCTGATGTCATTTTGGCTCTGTGAGTGCTGAAAGACTTTGCTATTGTAATAGCTAAGCTAGATCTTTGGAGATTCACCAAAAAAGGGGAGGAGCTACAGTACTGAAGATGGACCAAAGGTTCATCAATGTTAGGGATGCATTTGGAAATTCATAAATGAAAATGTTGTTTACTGTGCAATACAAAAAAAAATTGTTCCTACAAGAGTTTTGTAAGAATTTCTCTCCATAAGGATTGAGAGGTTGGATCCAAAATGACACTGTGGTTTAGAATGTATATGGAATACTTGACTGGATTGTTAGTAAGAGCAAGGCTTAACCAATAATTACTCATTAATAATAATGATAGAGTTAACAGTGAGATACCCAACAGCAATAACTGTATTGCAAATGACAGTATTAATTTACACACTCTCCATAAAGATGGGGTAAACATTTACTTCCTGCCAAGCTTGTTTACCACCTCTTCCTGATTTTGTCAGGGAAATAAGGGAGGCATCTGAGGAAATGGTGAAAACAAAACAATGTTTAATTAGTTTTTAGATATTTTGAATGAGAACATTAGAATAAAATTTCATCTTCAGCCTTTTTTAAGTGAAAACAGATATATTCAGAATACACAATGTTGTTTGCATTCTCATAGTGTTCTAATGAGGTATTGTAGTCTTCTGGGAGAGAATGATATCATTTTTAAACTAAAAGTAAAAACTCCAATATAATGCTGTGGTAAGTTGTTCTAGAGTTGATTTTGAGGAACTAGATCCTAGATATGATTAGTTCAGATTTTGGAGTCATTGTATAAAAAACGATATAATATTCCCCATGACCATGTATCTTCTGGAGCCTGTTGTAAAACAGATTCTTCTGCTTGATCAATTAAATGTATTTAAAACAGAATCAAGCAAGGCATAAAAGAAGTTTAATTTGAAAGACATGGTTTCCCTTACTCAGTAATATATTCTCTCAAGTTTGTCATATCACATTTCTTCCTACAAGTCTGAAATACTAACTATGAAACTCATTCCTCATTATGTAATAATCAGTAAGACCCTCCCAGCTCTACAAAATTAAGAGTTAAATGTCTCTTTGCTGTTTAATCCTCTAACTCCCTTTGTTGTTGTTCAGTCATTTTTCAGTAGTGTCTGACTCTTTATAACCCCATTTGAGATTTTCTTCTTCTTTTTTCTTTTTTTTAGGGTTTTTTTGGCAAGGCAAATGGGGTTAAGTGGTTTGCCCAAGGCCACACAGCTAAGTAATTATTAAGTGTCTGAGGCTGAATTTGAACTCAGGTCCTCCTGACTCCAGGTACAGTGCTCTATCCACTGTGCCACCTAGCTACCCTCATTTGAGATTTTCTGAGATACTGGAGTAGCTTGCCATTTCCTTCTCCAGCTCAGTTTATAGACGAGACAACTAAGGCAAATAGGGTTAAATGACCTGCCTAGAGTCACAAGCCAGTAAGAGTCTGAGGACAGATTTGAATTCAGGAAGAGGAATCTTCCTTTTCATTTCTGGCTCTCTGTCCTCTGTAGCACCAAGCTGACCTATCAACCCTGTAGCAAATTAGCAGAGATAACTTTATCTGTTGTTTCTTGGACTTTCTAAACCAATGAATTATATATATATAGCAAGTATGTTTGAATGAATCATAGATGGTAGAAGATGGTGCAAGGTATCTCATCTTGAGACAACAGGACAGAAGCAGGAAGAGAAGGGGAAAGGGAAATGGAAGGGAATATGTAGTAATGTAGTTAGGGCTTTGAACTAAGGTCTTCCTGACTCCAGACTTCTATCAATTATGCCATTAAAGTGATGATATACTTGGAATGAGTGAAAAAATAAAGGAAAAAATTAGAAAAGAATATCAGTAATAAACTTGCAAATTTAGCCTCAGTCACTTTACTGATTACGTGATCTTGGGTAATTCATTTAGTCACTGATTGCCTCAATTTCCTCACCTACAAAATGGAGATAATAATTGTATCTACTTCCCAGGTTGTTGCGAGAATCAAATGAGATAATATCAGTAAAGGGCTTAGCACAATGTATGGACACAGATCAGATGCTATCATCATCATCATCATCATCATCATCACCATCCTCCCTGACTTTAAGGCCAGCACTCTATATCCCATTCCAGCCCACAGCCTCTTTAATCCACTGATACAACCATGAGCATTGTATTCTAAAATAATAAAAGAAAAAATAAATTTATCTTTAACAACATACAAAAGTATTCATAGCAGTTTAATTTTTAATAGAGGAAAAAACTGGAAATAGCCTTTATATCCGATTCATTATGTAAAAGCAGCATGGTTACAGTGGGGGAAAGAACAACTTTTGGAGACAAAGAGCCATGGTTCATATCCTGTCTCTCCCCTTCATTACCTCCAGAGCCTTGGGCAGCTCACTTTCCCTCTGCAAAATGAAGGGGCTGGGCTAGATAACCTTGAAGGTCCCTTTCAGTTCTAACTCCAGGATTCTATGATTATAATAGAATGATAGTGCACCACTAACACAAAGACTCTAAAGGAATATGGCAGGGCTCGCAAAGAAAGCAGATTTAAAACCATGTTGCACATTGACTATAACAATGTATGTGTTCAACAGTGTTGCCTAAGTGTACAGATGGGGAAAGCAGAGAAGATGCATAACAAATAAAGTCATTTTGGCACTTAGTTCCTTAAAACATTTTTCTGTTCTGCAAATATTTTAGATTTTTATGAGTTATTGTTTATAAAAATAACTAATAATAAAAGCAACAGTGGTATTTTAAATGAGGGAGTTTGGCAAGGCTTAGGTAGATAACTACACAAAATGAAGGAAAAAGGCAAAGAAAAATATTTCATTTTTCACTTTTTCTGCCAGTGCTCAAGGGTTGAAAGTTAATTAAGGAGAAGAAGGAAAAAAAGGAAACAGAGGGTCAAAAGTAGAAGATATTAGAAAATTTTAAAAGGAAGAGAACAGCAGAAGAAAAAAAATTTGGCTAGTGCTGGTACTAGTAATGACTTAATAATTATAATAATAGGAATGGGATGACTGAAAGTATGTGATTTTTACAGAATGATTGATTTAGAGTTCTATTCAAAAGAAAAGGGAAACTTGGCAGAAATTATTTGTGACAAGGCATATTGGGTAGACAGCTGACTTTGAAGCTAGGAAGACCTGTATCTTCTCTGGAACATTCTGGCTGTTTGACTATGGGCAAGTGACTAAACTTTTTCATGCTCTAGATAACTCTGGAAAATGACAAATTGCAGAAAAGCATCTGAGCTGAACCAAGTGTTTTCTTAACTGTGAATTTCTTTCCTATATTAAGAACTAATTATTGAATTGGGATTAAAGAGTTTTCTTCTTCATCCAGAAATCAACTAGCTTGGAAAATCTTGGTCAAAGACTTAACCACCCTAGGAATAATCAAAGACAGCAAAAGAAATACTGAGTTTGAGTGAATGGGTGGATTTCTGATCATAATGTTTACTTAGAAAGCTCTAGGAAAATATGGATTTCCTCCTTTGCCAGACATGGAAATTGATGTCTCTGATCAGAATTTGGATGCTTAGGACCTTCTTTGCAATATAAGCCACCTCTCATTAAAATATGCATTCTCTCATTAATTGTTCAACTATCAGAGATGATTGCCATCCTCAGGAACACCCATTTGTCCAAGGACATGCAAACTGTAAACCCACCACCATGATTTATCTTTGACATTTAAGAGTTCCACTGACCTCTTTTAATAATGAAATGAAATAATAATTATTATTAATGTGATCAATTACTCAAAAACTGTGTCTCTCAAACATTTTTAAATGTCACAACTAGGAACCCCAAAGCTGTCCTTTTCTAAGAACTCATTGGAACAAATGATATCATAGTAACCTATTTTCCTTTTCCTGGACAAGAACCTTATTTTCTTTCTTTTGAATGATTAGTTACTGAAATTGATTTGAAAATAGCTGAAGCTGAGAGGGTTATGGATGGACAGAGAGATGATTACTCAGTGTCTCAAAACTAGTGGGCCATAGACCTAGGAAGAATGAATTCCAGGAGGTAGTCCTATCTTAAAGAATTCTGGCTGCTAATGCCAGGAAATGTTTAATGCTCCCTCTTGTGAAGTGTGGCAAAAAGAGCACTGGATTTGAATGAAAAGACCTGATTTCTTATCCTGGTTTTGCCTCTATGTGACCTTGGGAGAGTTATGTAACTTCTCTGGGTTTGTTTTCTCATCTCTCAAAGGAAGGAGAAGGTCTCTTCCAAGTCATTATCTATCATATTTTGATTTTGCTTCTTTCTTTCATTCTATTTCCAACTGATATGCATTTATCACCACTACCCCCCATTTAAAAGAAAAAAAAGAGAAAATTTCCATATACAAATAATCAACCAAAATAAAGATGTAACATTTAATAGTAAAGCATAATATGGGGATGGGGGTGGGAAGAGGGAGTTACTGCAATTAATAATGTTACCACTCTTTATAGCAAATGGCATTTGACTTTATTCATTATGGCCACATGATCCCCCTTTGTTCATTCCTTCACTTCCCTTCCTTTCCTAACTTTATGAATTCAAAGAGCTGGAATTAATGGGTGTCCCTAATCAATCATAGTTTCCTCTTTCCAGAATTTTCCTGCCAGTGTTTTCCGTTTCCCTGTAGTGTGCTCCTCTTGGTGATGCTCATGATTATAATTAAGAAATACAATTAGAGGATTCTGTTTGGAAAAAAATAGGTGTAGGTGAAGACTTCTGTTGACCAACTTCACTACTCTACCTTTAGTGAAAACATCTTTGGAATGCTTGTGTAATTTCCTGCTTGTGCTTATTTTAGAAAAGGGTTATGAGACATGTTTAAGTATCCTCACAAGGTTATTGATATTTATATACAAATAGGGAAAATCTGTATGAAATATGAGCTAACAAAGTCATTGACAGTGGCAAAAATATTGCCCTACAGTGGCAGGATCAGATTTAGGCAAATGGCTCTTTCCACTGAGTTAGCAGGATAGAAAGTCCAGTGAGATTAGTAAATTAGGCCCAGTGAGGTCCAGAGGTTTGCCTTGGTCACATAGGATTTGAAATCTGGTCTTCTCATTTCAGATTCACTCTTTCTGAGAGAGAGAGAGAGAGAGAGAGAGAGAGAGAGAGAGAGAGAGACAGAGACAGAGACAGAGAGACAGAGACAGAGAGAGAGAGAGAGAGAGAGAGAGAGAGACAGAGACAGAGACAGAGACAAAGAGAGAGAGAGAGAGAGAGAGAGAGAGAGAGAGAGAGAGAGAGAGAGAGAGAGAACTGTGATTTAATGGAGACTTCCTATTTAAGAAGAATATCTGTCTTCATTATCTCAAATCTTAGAATAAAATCCTCGTGCATTTTTAATACAATGAGGCTCGTTACATTAGAGGGTTAAGGGGGAATGGTCTTTCAGAGAGCAGATGGTAGTAGTTCCTTTTCAAACAGCCTCCTTTGGGACCCATAGAAAGCCAGAAATGGCCACTGGGTAGATGGCTCCTTGAGAATATAACTCCATGTAGCACAGAATATAAGATGTTAATAGCCAGCATCCCAACATCCTCACGACCTACTAAAGCAGAAATTCTTTAGGGATATTATAAAGTGCAGCATCTGCAATAGAATATCCAGTGCAGAAGAAGGGAGGGAAACAGTGGACCAAATCCAAGGGAGCAGACAGCAAAAACCAAACACAAGCTGTGTAAAACAGGAGGAGATCGAAATAGCATCAGTCCAAACTGGAAAAGATCACAGATTTAGAGTTGGCAGGGACCTGAGAAATCACCAAGTCTAACTCTCTCATTTTATAATTGAAGAAATAGAGTAGTTCTTGCCCATGGTCACTAAGGAAGGATTCAAACCAACATCTTCCTGACTCCTTCTACCTCATGAGTCTCCTGATATTTCCTATTTGAAGATAGCACAAAAGATAGAACACTGAGTCTGGAATTAGGAAGACTGGAGTTAAAATGTGGCTTCAGATACTAGCCTTGTGTCCCTGGGCAAACCTACAGTTTCCTCAATTGTAAAATGAATATGATAATGGCTCCTACCTTGGAGGGTTATTGTGAGGTTAAAATAGATATTTGTAAAATGCTGAGCATTTTACATTATAAATTACTATAATTAATTCTTATATAAATGCTTATTCTCTTCTACCAATACCTGTTAAGAAACCACACAGCAGAAAAATCAATGAGCCCTAGATCTATGGCCTGGAAACTTTGAAATCCTGGTTCAAATCCTGGTTCTTCCACTTAATAGTTACATGATAACAATCTCTGAGCCACCATTTCTTCATCTGGAAAATAGTTAATAATAATAATAATTATTATTATTATTATTATTTTGCTATACACCTAATAAGGTTATTCTAAAGAAAACACTTTGTCACTCTTTAAGATATAAGTAGATAAGACACAATGAGCTAGATGCTCTCAGAAAAAAACTAAAAAAACTTATATGAATTGATGCGAAATTAAATGAGAAGAATCAGGAAAACATTGTACCCAGTAACAGCAAAATACAGTAAGATGAACAGCAGTGAATGACTTAGCTTTTCTCAGCAATACAATGATCCAGAACAATTCCCAAGAATTCATTATGAAAAATGCTCTCCATCCCCAGAGGGGGAAAAAACTAATGGACTCTGAATACAGATCAAAGCATACTTTTTTTAACTTTATTTTTTCTTGGGTTTTAATTTTTATCTTTTTTTTTCCTTTTACAACATGACTAAAATGGAAATATTTTTGCATGACTATACATGAAGATAGCATATTAAATTGTTTGTCTTCTTGCTGAGGGGAAATGGGGAGGGAGAAAGAGAAATTGAAGCTGACTTAGAGACAGTAAAGGCAAGTTGTCTCTTGGCAAAGAATACTTACCTGTAGACTCCCTTTTCCATAACATAAAATTTCATTCATTCATTCATCAAATTTTCTTGTGCTTAAAGCTAGGATTTTCCAGAGTTTAGTTTTTTCACAATTTCTCCTAGATTACTAACAGAATTCCAAAGAAAAAAAGATGAGCCATTTCTATGTGGGTCTTCACACATTTGCTATACAAGTGTGACTTGCAATTACCATGATAATTATTATAAGCATTTTGAAAAACATTAATTAATAAATATCAACTAAATTTTTATAGTAAAGCATAATCTCTGAAGCATTTATTGAAACATATGCAGCTTCCACTAGAATATTTGTCTAAAATTCCAGAATAACAAATCTGGGTCAGATCTTTTTAAATGGAGAAAGAGGAAGGGAAACTAATATAAAGCAATGATTCAACAATATTCAATCTATTTCCTATGGAACTAGCAATCTAAGAACAAAAATAAAAATCATTGTTCTGTGTAAAATCAAGTACCTTAGAAAAATCTAGATTCAGTAACTTGAAGCTATAGAAAACCTTGGAAAGTATTGATTGCCTTTATGTGCATTGCCAAGCTTATTAACGAACTAGTGATGATTTTCTTCTGACAATTAGACACAATCTGAATTTCATTAAATATCAAATTTTGTCTTTTTGATTTGGTTATCTTTTCTTACCAAACAAATATATTTACATGATGCATAATTCAAAAACCCCATCTTTCCTTATGTGTCACATACAATAGGAGCCCATGTTATCAACCACAGAAAGGACGATCACCTGACATCTTTTAACATTCCATTTCCAGTTTTTGGCACTACAATACAGCTAGTAGTAAGATTCATTTTTATAGCCAAAAGACAAATTTCCTTCCCCCAAGCCTCCTTATTAAAAAATGGCGACCATCCATTACTATATCATGGCAGTGACAATCCTTTCTAGCTATTAGAAATGCTAAGACTAGGTCCATAATAAAGATAGTAATGGAGCAGCTAGGTGGCGTAGTGGATAAAGCACTGGCCTTGGAGTCAGGAGTACCTGGGTACAAATCTGACCTCAGACACTTAATGATTACCTAGCTGTGTGGCCTTGGGCAAGCCACTTAACTCCATTTGCCTTGCAAAAAGCCTAAAAACAAAAACAAAACAAAACAAAACAAAAAGATAGTAATGCTGATGTAATCATATATTTGTAATTGCAACTCATTGAGTCATCTGGGGAATTGCCTCATAGCATAAGAATTTAGTGTAGAAAAAACTGAGTTTAATACCAAGTTAGCAAGGATATCAGTCAAGTTAGTAAACAATCATGTGGTGTGCATCCTCCTCCCCCTCATCCTCCATCTTCTAGGCAACCTCAGCAGCGACCCTCAGTGGCTTCACCCATAGCTGACAGTGTCCCCTACACAAGCTCATGAGCAAAATTTTCCTGGTTCTTTACATATTATGGTCTCCTCCACATATACAACTAAAATTGTTTTTAAAAAATGAAGGTACCCTTCCTGCTCCTTATGCTAGGTGAGTATTGTAATGCCCATCCAAGGTGATAACATTAAAGTTCTAATAATTTGAATTCATCCAACATGGTGGTATCATATATGTCCTTTCCCATCTTGATGAAGAAAAATTTCCTTTGGCTACATTCAGAGTTTAAGTATTTCAAAGAACCTTAATAATTCTCAGATAAAATCTTGGCTTTCATTTCAAACTTTTAGTTTCTGTTTTCAGTGAGAGGTATGTTTCCCTTCTCCCTATTCCTCATCCCTGTCCTTACCAAGTTGTTAAAGATGATAAAAGTGTATGACAGTAACTTCATATTGTCTCATAAGCCCAAAGAGGAAGTCACTACCATTTATATCAAATGATATCATAAAATGAAATAGAAAGATTTCCCTCAGTTGAAATCTTACCTCTATAAACAACAGGACAAAATAGTGATGTATTGGCCCAGCCTGATCCATCAAGTGACATGTCACTTGCCTGGCTCTTTTTGATATAAGAACAATCCAATTCTAGAACTACAGAGACACCCAAGGACTGGGAACTCTATTGTTGTTAGCAGGCTGCTTGCCTTAGATTGCCTTTTCTCTCATGGTCACAGAAATTTGTTTCCAGACAAATTTGTGTACCATGGTTTAATTTTCAGAAGTGCTACATCATAAAAGGGCTACAAACACTGATGTCTTACTAAATTTGTGAGAAAAATTTCAGTGAAACAGAAATTCTTGTTGTGTTGAAATGAAAAAGCAAAAACATTTATTTAAAAAAAACACCCTGATCCAGGTGTATCAATTTTGAAAAAAATAATTTATTTTATACAGATCATTCTCTTTATGATTTAACTGACTATAGTTAAAAAGACACTCTATCATTCATTCATTTATTTAATAAGCATTTTTCCCCAAGTGATGAAAAAGTACCCTGCTTTTTTCTTCAAATAGAAAGGCATCCTGATTAGAATTTGTTGTCATTTTCCTCCTACTTTTTTGTGAGTGTGGGGAAGAAAACTTCACCTAATTGATATTCTTCTCTGAGCTGTCAATGTGTGCTATCTAGATATGGGCCAAATGGAAGCCATGGGGCTTCAGGGAGAGTCTCAATTTATCACCATCACCCCAGCAAGTTTTCCTCTCAACAATAACATAAAACCTCTAGTTATGATTAAGCCAAAATTATGGCAAAAGCTTAACACATTCCCTGCTGGTTCAATTCATAATGAGAGAATAGGCTCTGCTTGGATGAGGGAAAGCTGGAGGGACTTTTTCACCTTGAATAAGTTCAATGCAAGGAAGCCCCCCTCCCACTGGGTGTGCCCACATGTGGTAGATTTATGAGAGGACTTTGGCAATAGTCAAACAGGATGGGCAGGCATGAATAGATTGCCATCTGTGCCACTGGAAGTATTTACCATAAAAATGAGATCACTAGTCATAAAAGTTTATAAGTTGTTTTTATATGACTGAATATTGAGAATTTTTTAAAAAATATTTACTTTGACAATTTCTTGAATTGTCACTACCATTTATAGTCTCCTTCAATTGTCCCCCTTAAAATTCTTCTGATACCATAATTATAAGAATTTTTTTCAAAGTTTCTTTTCAAATTGCATGTAAATAAATTTAGCATTTGTTTCTTTTTTTAATTTTGAGGTCTAAATTCTCTTCTTTCCCTTCTCTCCTCCCTCAGTGAGAAGGCAAGTAATTTGATATTGGTGATATATTTGCAGTCATGTAAAACTTATTTCCATATTATGTTGTAAAAATGGGCAAAAAAAGCTAATAGAAAAAATTACATTTTTTAAAAAGTCTGTTTTGATCTCCAGTCAGACTCTATTAGTTCTTTCTTTGGAGGTGAATAAGTAGCATAGGTCCTTTGGAATTGTCTTAGATCATTGGATAAGAATAGTTAAATCATTCATGGTTGATCATTGTACAATATTGCTGCTACTGTGTACAATATTCTGATTCTTAATCACTTCACTTTTCATCAGTAAATGTAAGTCCTTCCAGGTTTTTTCTGAAATCAGCCTGCTCATCATTTCTTAAATCACAGTAATATTCCATTATAATTTTATACCATGACTTGTTTATTCATTCCTCATTTGATGGGCATCCCCTCTAATTCTGTTTCTTTGTTAACACAAACAGAGTTACTAAAAATATTTGTCTACACATAGAATCTTTTCATTTTTTTTAAAAAGCATCTATTTGGGATATATACCTAATAGTGGTATTGCTGGTTAAAGGGTATGTAGAGTTTCATAGTCTTTTTAAGTATAGTTACTAATTGTTCTCCAGAATAGTTGGGTCAGTTCATAATTCAAACAAAAATGTACTAGTGTCCCAACTTTCCCACATCCCTTCCATTTTCTTTTCTGACCTATTAGAGAACCAGATAGGTGTGAAAAGGTACCTCAAAGTTGTTTTAATTTTCATTTCTCTAATCAATAGTGATTTAGAACATTTTCATATGGCTACAGGTAGTTTTGATTTCTTTGTCTGTAAAATGCCTTTGATCATTTAGCAATTGATAAATTACATTTTTTCTTGTAAGTTTCACTCAGTGTTCTATATATTTAAGAAATTAAGCCTTTATAAGAGAAACTTGCTATAAATGTTTTTCCTCAATTTTCTGCTTTCTTTCTAATCTTGGTTGCATTGATTTTGTTTGTACAAAACCTTTTCAATTCAATGAAATAGAATTATCTTTTTTATATGTCATAATGCTTTCTCTCTTGTTTTGTCATAAATTCTTCTCTTAACCATAGATCTGACAGATAAACTATTTCTTGTTCTCCTGATTTGTGTATGGTATCATCCTTTATATTTATGACAGAATATTTGAAATATCCTAACACAAATCTCCCTTCTAATCTTTATTCCTATTGTGTCATGGAATTTCTTATGCCATGCTTTTGTGTAAACTGTAACTTCTAGAAAAATGAACCTGGGGTCATGAGCACTCATGCTCCTAAATTCAAATCTGGATTCACATACTTATTAGGTATATGACTCTGGACTAGTCACTTAACCCATTTGTCTAACTTTTCCTATCTGTAAAATGAGCTGGAGAAGAAAATAGTAAACAATTCCAGTACCTTTGACAGAGAGGCTCATTAAGAGTTGGAGATTAACTAAAAATGACTGAACAACATAAACAAAATATATTTGATATTAAAATTATGTTCCCCAAAAATTTAATCTTTCTTTGGTGATTCAAAGGATATCCCAGGATCCTAGGAGTGGATTGACAATGATTTTGGTTGATTAAATACTGAATAAATTCATTTGTATTGCATATTTAACTATATTTCCTTATTTTTTGTTTTAGCCATTATCTAAGTATTTAAGGCCAATTTATTGATATCTTTGGTCCTCAAGAACTGATTTTATGGGGAGGAAAAGCATCAATAACATGTCTTATATCTCCTTAAGAATATTGGGTTTGATATACAATGGATCTAGCCTTAAATGACATTTCTTATGACCTTATGACCTACAGACTTGTAGAAGAAAATGTGATTATGACTCATTAAATCCAAAATTAAGTATATGTGAGTATGCTTTGATGATACAGATTGCTAAGTATCTGTGCCTGTCCACTCTGTGACTTGTAAAAGTTCTTTTGTAAATCCTGTATGGGAGTATATGGATATGTTAGGGTTCTTCTTCTGGTTCTCTCGATGGATTTAATTAAAATTTTGATTTTTTTTTCTTGTTAATTTTAATTTTATTTTGCCTTAAAATAAAAAGGGATATAGCCATATATATATATATATATATATATATATATATATATATATATACACCCCTTTTTTGTTTCATTACTATTTTGGATTTTAATCATTCATCACTGACATTCCCTATTTCTACAATTTTAGTCTAGGTGATTCTTTTAAAGCCTTTTATAAATCAATATCCATTTCATTTTAACAATCATTCTGTATCAGTATTACATTTTTTTCAAGGCCTTGTCTATCTTCTCAGAGTCATTTGTTATAGTATCTGTAGGCAAATAGTAATTCATTTTTTATCTCCACTATTTATTTGGATATATAGATATATATATATATTATATATAATATGTATATGACCAAAGTATATTCATATAATACACATATATATGTATAGACACTCCATATATACATATATCTATATATCTATATATCTATATATCTATATATCTATATATCTATATATATATATATATATATATATGCCAGTCAATTTATATTTCTTAGGAAATAATCATTCAGAATTCTTGAAGTAGCCCCTCTCTAGGAACCTTGAAATGACAATAATTCCTATGGATGAAAAGGCAGCAGATTTGTGGTTTTGATAAACTATCAAGCTAAATTAACTATCCAAACATACTTTTTGGAAATAGTTTTTTGATACCTAAAGTAATAATGTAGAAATTGCTTTGAAGATGAGAGCTGTGGTTATGAATAGACAAAATCCTATAGGCTTGCTAGGGCTTTCTCATATCATGAACAATTCTCTAGGCTTTTTGTTTGACATCAACTATAAAGTTTGGAACAGATTTGTTTGAGAAATGAATTTCTAGCATGGGACAAAGGGATGTTGAAACTGTAAATAGCTGGCCTTTCCCCCAACCACTCATTTCATGATCTGCTAAAAAAAATAAATTAGACTTGATATAGTGGAAGAAGCATGGATTTTGTAGTCGAGCTATATTGGTTTCAAATCTTGGCTCTGCTGTGTACTATCTGTGTGACCATGAGAAAGTCATTTTCTCTTGCTGGCCTCTGTTTCCTCATTTTATAAATTAAAAAGTTGGATTAGATTAGTCTTTAATGCCAAGTCAGTCATAAATCTTATGATCTTATAAATTCAGTCAATTGACAAGTAGTTACCTCCAGTCAATGAAAAGCAACAAAGGTACAAAAGTTTTGAGATTGCCTTGAATACCTAGAGAATAAATGACTCTGCCAGGATCAAAAATGTTAGTATTTCTTAGTGGTAGGACTTCAAAATCTACATTTTTACTGCAGCAAATTTCTAGAGCTGGTACAATGTAATATATATATATATATATATATATATATATATATATATATATATATATATATATAATATTATATTATATCAGACATCCTTTATATTGTTTCTGGATTTGCCTGAAATAACCATGAGCTCAGTGTGAGCTATGTTTTTTGCTGTGGTAAAGTATATTTATTACTCAAAAGTTCCTTGCCATTTGTGATTCTCAGTTTACAAATTTGGAATTTGAATTAGTTTGCACAGACCCATACCCCAAAATTCTACTGGGAAGAGGGGCGGGGAACAAAGGAAAATATTAAAGGAATGAAAGGTGGTGATAAAATTTATAAACAGACCACTTGGTAAGGGGTATGATGGGTTCCTAGATATGGATGCTGACTGAGACACTCTTTACCTTTGTATTTTGTCAGATCATTTAATCTTATAGCCATGAATCAAAATTAATGCAACACACGAGTTCATTGTTAGTTTTCTTATAAAGTTTCTTAGAATGGTATTTCAGTAGCAACTGTAATCAGAAAAAGAAAACAAAATCTCACAAGAGTCTCATGCAGAACCCAAAGCTCATTTTCCCCTAATTGTGAAGGGGGGAATAGGCATAAAGAGATGAGACTCCTCTACAGATGAATGGGTGCTACAGGAACCTGCCAACTCATTCTCTAAGTCCTCATTGTTCTGGATGCTACACTTTATGAACCTCATACACAAGTATACATGTGTATATATACACTATATTCACCGACTTGTGAAAAAGTTAACTTCTGCATGTTAAATAAAATCTCCTTTATTTTCTATTTCTTCTGAAATAAAGCATACCTAACTCTGGGCAAATGAGACATAGGTAGTCATTTCACTTTACCAACTGGGAAGGAGACCAAATGGTGTTTTATGCTTTCTCTCCAATCTTCCCTCCACCCAATTCAGTCAGTCTCCTTTTCTGATCTGGTCAACTTCTGAATATCTTACAAGCCCACCTCTTCTCCATCCAACACAACCATAAGCCTAATTCATCACCTTTTGCTAGGACTATTACACACTGTACCTCATTTGGTCTCCCTGCCTCCTGCCTCCCATTTTTCTGATACAAATTCCATGCAGAATCCCAATTGATATCCTAAAACAAATATTTGACCATGGCAGTTCCCTACACAAGAAGCACTAGTGCCTTCCTCTTTCCTATAGGATCAAATATAAACTCCTTATTTTGACATTTAAAATCATTACAATCAGACTCCAGATTGTCTTTCAAAAAAGGTAAAGGTGAAGGAGAGTTTCCTATCTGTATTCAATAATGTGCAAAAGAATGAAGGTGGGAAATGTAATAAGGTATACAGGATAATAGTGTTCCAGATGAATAAAAAATGTTTAGATCATGGCAAAGTAGAGTGACTTACTCCTCTAGTTCACAGATGGATTGCAGTAAGATATAATGGTTGTGAGATTATTGCTTTTCATAAATAGGAATAGCAAATCAAAAAAAGTCAGAAAAAGTACATTGTTTTATGAACAATAGCTATAAGAATAATATCTAACAATTCTATAGAATATTCTCAGACAACTAGATAGTACAATGGATAAAGCCCTGGATTCAGAATCAGGAAGACATCTTCCTGAGTTCAAATCCATCCTCAGATACTGTGATACTGGCAAGGCCCTAAATCCTGTTCACCTTAGCTTCTCATCTATAAAGTGAACTGAAGACAGAAATGAAAAATTTCTCCAGAATCTCTGCCAAGTAAACTCTTGAAGAGTTGTACACTACTAGATAAAAAATAGAATCTTATTTGCATAAAGCACTTTATTATTTTTAATCAAAATATAAAAACCTTAGGGGTGGCTAGGTGGCACAGTGAATAGAACACCGGCCTTGGAGTCAGGAGTACCTGGCTTCAAATCCAACCTCAGACACTTAATTACCTAGCCATGTGGCCTTGGGCAAGCCACTTAACCCCATTGCCTTGCAAAAACCTAAAAAAATATATAAAAACCTTATTGGTGTTTTATACGATACTACTTATAAAGAAGTTTTTAAGTATCATTACATTTTTATATCAACATATATGATGTTTTCCCATCCACTAAGCTAAAATCTCTTAACATAAATTCATTTAATGTGTAAACACATAGAAAGCATTTTAGATTTCAAAGAGACCTTAGAGATCATCTAGAAGCTAATCCCTTAATTTTTCAGATGAGAAAACAATTTATTTTTAAATTTATATTTTGTAGAATAGTCATAGAATAAATTTCCCTATCCTGCCCTCTTATCAATCCCATTTTCTTTTCACTTCTTCTAGGACTTGTCTTCTCTTCCATTTGTGAACATTATTCCATAGATATTTCCCTATTAAAATTCTTTTGAAGCATCTGTTAGTTTTAAATAATTTAAGTTTATGGTCATACATGTTTTGATTCCTTTTGTTTTATTCATAAGTTGATCTTAGACTCTAGTTTTTATCCCCTAATATAGCAAATTTACTAGCATAATCTGTACCCCTTTTCCCCTGATAAGTTTCTATTTCCCAGTAGTGGTAGAGAAGTGGAAGAGACTTGCCAGTTCTACTAAACAGGTGATGCCTCTCCCAGAATCTCTGAAATCTGTCATTATTTCTTTTCAAGAGACACTAGACTCTCTGTATAATTTATAGTCATCATGATCAACTTTTCCTTCCTTATTTGGAAGCTTTAATAGGTGTCCCACATCCTCCACTGATCCTCACATTTACACATAAATCTCTCCTCCATGGCAAAGTTTCCAATAGTCACACTAAATAGCTGCACATGGTAGGGGAGAGTTATGTAAGCATCTGAATCCAAATCCACAATCAACTAATGGGAATTTTTGCTGACCTTTCAGATTCTCTTGAAAGGTAGTATGACATAATGGATAGTCACCCTCAAAACAATAAAGATATGGATTCAAGTCCTATCTCTCACATCTACTGACTATATGAATGTGGCAAAGTTTCTTAATTTTTTAGTACTCTAGACTACTCTCTAAGACTAAAATCAGAGAAAGTGCCTACCAGTATAGAGCTTCTTCATCTGAGAATTCCTCATATCAGTGAAATCACAGGTCCAGTCCCTATCCCTTCAGATTCTCAACTCCATTTATTTAACAAGCAAAATTAATTAAGTTACTTGCCAAGGTAATTAGTAATAAAGTTCATTGACTCTAGCTATACCAAGATGATTATCTTTCCTGGTAGAAGAATGATCATGAAACCCTGAATAATTTGAAATTACAAGGAAGTAGGACTTTAATTAAATCTTCCTCTAAAGATCAGAGACTATCCCTTGTATCTTCCTAAAAAAATGGAGACACCAAGCATAGGCATTTACCAACCCATTCCAAGGAACATGCAAAGATCCATACGGGTCTCTAGTTGGGATTCATCACAATATTAAAGGATTTAAGTTTAGTAATCTCAAGTTTATCCCTTTCAAAGAAGAATTCAGAGCATAGGATAGTATTATGAGTTGGAGGACTTTATAGTTGAGGGAAAGTGGAACTGATTTGATTATGAACTACTGTGAATCATTTGCTTTGTTTTTCCTGAAGGGTAAAATAAAGATTGTCCTGTACCCAATATGCACTGTTATCCAGAGTCCATGAACAAAAACTGGGGGAGGAGTAGCTTTCAACTGTATTCTTATATTTCCAGAGGAAAGCTGTCCCCTGGAGAAGAGAAAAATACGTCAAAAAATATATAGGAGTTTTTTTGTTTTGTTTTGTTTTGTTTTGTTTTGTTTGATGGGGAAAGGATCTCTGATCCTGGATCAGGTCTATATAATACCAGTGATTAGGACTCAGTACCAAACATTATATATGTTTTATGGAAAATGGCACTTCAATAAAAGACTTCAGTGAAGCTTCTTGACTTCTATGTGTTTCAGATAAAAGAAAAATTAGAAAGCTGAAAATGATACAAAGTAATTGAAAGGGGGTATATACCATTTGAATTTCCTTTTTGTTTTTTCAAATCAAACAAATCTTAAGTACCCAGAAGACAGAAGGACAAAAACCAGAAAATCTCTGTCCTCAATATTATTAACTCTACTGTGTTTAATGGCTTTGATATTGTGTTGTAAGATTAGCAAAGTATTTTATATCTGTTATCTTACTGTGGTCCTGTGA
The DNA here is from genome assembly GCF_037893015.1 of Macrotis lagotis. Taxonomy (NCBI): domain Eukaryota; kingdom Metazoa; phylum Chordata; class Mammalia; order Peramelemorphia; family Peramelidae; genus Macrotis; species Macrotis lagotis. The sequence goes on along the minus strand of NC_133664.1, from coordinate 155,090,340 downwards.
AACAGATGTTGCCATTATCTCCATTTTACAGATGAGGAAACTGTAACTAAGAGAGGTTAAATGACTCAGTCATAAAACTAAGGATTTGAACTCAGTTTTTCCAGACTCTAAGTCTAACACTTTAAACACTATTCCACTTGATTGCCTCTACTCACTCAACTCATTCACTTACATTCAAAAATGAGGATTTTTATATAGTCTAATGGAAAAAATCTTTGAATCAAAGAATTTCAGAGTTGGAATGTACCTCCTGGGCCCTCTGCCCTAATCAAAGATTTACCTTTATAGTATCTCTGACAAGTAGTCATCCTGCTTTCCTTAAATGTCTCCTAAGAGATACCATTATACTTTGGAATAGTTCTGATTATGATGAAGCTTCAATTTGCCTCTTTGGATCTTTTACTCACTGCTCCCCTTTGGGGTCCAACAGAATGAATCTAGTCTGTTGTCCAAATGACAATCCTTCAATTCCTTGTACAGCAATACCACCCTCAGTGCTCCCCACTCTATTCTTTTCTAGAAAAAAACATCCCCTTGAGTCTCCACTTTGTCATTCCCCTTCTTAAATTGTGAGGCCAATATCTGATCACAATCCCCTAGCTGCACTCTAACCAGGGCAAAGTATAACTTCTTACTTCTACCTTTATGGTTCACCCAATCTACCCTGATGGATCATTCAATATTCTAGGCTATCAAATTGAAATTGGTTTCACTTTTTTCCTCAAATCTAGGTTGTACAAACCTTTAATATTTCTCATTGACTGTAGTTAATCATCTTCCTATCTGCCCTGAGTAGAGATGGGAGTGAAAATAAAAAAAAATTTCTATTAACTTTTGCCAGAAACTTTTTAGCATTATAGAACTGATAGACTACTACTGAACTTAAAATTAGGAAGAATTGAATTGAAATCTTGTCTCAAACATTTATTAGTTGTGTGCTTCTAGACATTTAATTTCTCTGTGACCTTAATTTTCTCACCTGTAAAATAAAACATTATGTCCTTGAAGTTTCCTTCATGCTCTAAATCTGTGATGCTATGATATTATCCTTCCTGAATGTTATTTTGTAAATTGTCTAATAATCCATATTTAATACTTTTTGATCAGCCATCAAGCTTTCATTATAACTATATATTTAACCATTTTAAATGCATAATTGTATAATGCATATGTCACCTTTAAAAAATTTCAATTTACTGAATTCATTTTGGAGGTCATAGAAACAATCCTGGATTTGGAGTCTAGAGACCTGGATTCAAATCCTAATTTTGCTGTTCATTTAATATGTATGATCCTATGTGTACCTTTCTGCATTTGATAAAATGAGTGGACTAAACTAAATAACATCTAAGGTTCCTTCCAATCTAAAATCTATTTTCCCAGGAGCTATACAATGAGATTAATATTACTTTTATACCACCTACCTCACAAGACTGGGGGCAAGAAAACATTGTAGTGCTTTCTAAATGTCAACTCTTAATATTAGAGATATGTCCAATAGTTGGGTCTTGGGTATTCATCCATTTGGAATGATTTAGGTGAATATTGAGCAAAGGAAGAGGAATAGGCATTATCATCTTTGAAAGACTCTCTCCCCTAGACACCTTGTCTACCAAAATTAAATTACATACATCTTATTGATGGAATAGTACTGGGGATTAAATGTGGCAGATGGACCTATAATTTTAATACTATTTTATTTTTTCAATTAAATGCAAATAAATTTTCAATATTCATCTGTTTGTAAACTTTTGACTTCCATATTTTTCTTCCTCATTCCCTTTCCTCCCCCCTCCATGGCAGTGACTTACCTGATATAGGTTATACCTATATAAAAACGCTTATTTCTATATTGGTCTTGTTGTGAAATAAGAATCAGAACTAAAGGGAAAAGAAACCTTAAGAAAAAAAGTGAAAAAATAAAACAAGTTTTAAAAATTGAAAATAGTGTGTTTTGGTCTGCATTCAACTCCATAGTTTTTTTCCTCTGAGTGTAGATGCATTTTCCATCACAAGTCTTTTAGAATTATAGATGAACTTGTCATTAATATTAATTCCATTCAACTACTTGTCTTTTGTTCATTTTTTCTCTCTTATGAAATTACCTTGAATTTGCCTACTTGTGTATGTATTGTATTTTCTTTCCCTAACACCCCTCTCCCCCAGAAGAACATCAGTTCTCTGAAGGCAGGGACTTATCCATATAGCATCCTCAATAAACAATTGCTTATTTGAAATGCAATATGACTACATTGAAAGGCTGTAACTTATTTTCTTTTTAAAAGACATTAATCACACTAAATATCTTCTTCCACTACCTATTGATAATTTTGAAGGATCAGATGCCTCTATCCTGAATTGTAATATTTACTTGGAAACAAAGCAAATAGTTACATTTAACATTCAAGAAACTATCACCACCACCACCACCACCAAATATCAACAAAGTCTTTTATTTTTAGGTTTGTTCTATAGGCAAAATTTTGCACCTTTCAAAGAGGCCAGACTGTGAGTTCTAGACACAAAAATTCTCTTCTTCACAGGCATAAGGCCAGCAGAGAGGAAGAAATAATAGCACTTCTCATGTTCAAAGTACCCTGCACACTTTCATTAACCTTGGACTTCAGTATCTTTGTCAGGGAAGTAAAAGAAAATCCCACTGCCTATTTATTCTCTAACCTTACCAGAGAGGATTTCTGTTTCTGTCATCCTTGGTACTGATCCCTCTTCTCTTTTGAGTTTTCTCCTGTGAAAACCCACAATTCCCCTAGGCCATCCATTCCCCCCAAACTGCAAACAACTTTTCAGGTAATACTTGCTAGTATACAATATAAACTAGGACTTCAAAGTAGAATTTTCACTTATCTCCAGAGTAAACCTTTTCTCAACGCTCTCTTACCTGTACAATTTTCTAATAATTTTGAGCACTCTACTGGCCAATCCAGTATTGATATTCTATTGAAAGAATGCATTATTCATCAATGGTGGATATCCTTATTTTAAACCTTCCCTATCCCTTGAAACTTGGTAAGAATAAACATTGCATTATGCCAAGACAATCCTTTGTATATATTTATATATTAGAAAATAGCATTTAATTCTACAAACACTTAACATTATGTACAAAGCACTGTGGTGTGTGCAGGAGATAAAAAGACAAAAGGAATGTAATTATCTCCAATTCCTAGGATAGTATCTGGCTTATAGATAATTTTTTAAATATTTATTAATTCCTTGATTTTCCTAATTGTTTTACTTTGGGGAGATACAAAATTTCCAACAGGAGAGGTAAATACTGCACAAGACACTTTGAGGAAATATTTGTTGCTGCTCAGTCATACCCGACTCTTGAGGACTCCATGGATCATACCTTGCCAAGGTTGTGGATGGGGTATTCTTGGCAAAGATACTGGAGTGTTTTTTTCATTTCCTTTACCAGAGGAAATATAGAGAAAGGTAAATGAAGACTTCATTAGAGTAGAGGATCAAAGATGTAGAGTTAGAAGAGAATTTAATGGTCATGGTGTCCATCCCTCCAATTTTACAATTTTAAAGAAATTAGGATCAAAAGAAAGGAAGTTACTTAATCGAGTATACAGGCAAAAAATAGCAGATTAATATTTTAACTCAGGTCCTCAGCGACCAAATACCCTGCTATTTTTACTATGCCAAGTTAAAAATGTCGCTTTGAATGTTGGAAAAATCTAAGGATTCTAAGAGAAGCTATATATAAATAAGATGTATGTGCATGCATGCATGTGTGTGTGCATGTGTATGTATACTACTTTGTATGGGTTGGGGGAGAGAGGGCGGCACTCAGACATAGAGACGGGGGGGGGAGAGAGAGAGAGAGAGAGAGAGAGAGAGAGAGAGAGAGAGAGAGAGAGAGAGAGAGAGAGTTTATTTCTTGAGACTAAGTTTAACATTTAAGAAACCTTGATGCTTCAACACCACTTTCAACAACTTTTGTAAATGATCCCTTGGAGGAATGAGTGGAGCTGCCAAAGGACTTAATTTATTACCATGAGAATGGTATAGAACCTGGAGGATAGAGCACCTAACTAAACTACTTAGTAAATATCTCCCTCCCCCATCCCCATCTCCCCAATAAACTCAGTGAGTCCCTATAACCTTCAGGATCAAATAGTAAATCCTCTGTTTGGCATTCAAAGTCCTTCCCAAACTAGTTCCCTCCTACCTTTCCAGTCTTCTTATACTTTACTACCTACTATATACTCTTCAATCCAATGACACTGGCTGATCTCAAATAAGACATCCTATCTCTTGGCTCCAGGCACTTCCTTGGCTAGTCTCCAATGCTTGAAATGTTCTCTCTCCTTATCTCAGTTTCCTGACTTCCTTGAATTCCCAACTAAATTCCTACCTTCTACAGAAATCATTGCCTAACATATAATAAACTCTATATAACTGCTTATTCCCTTCTCCTTTTCCCTTTGGGAAACTATATCAATTATATGGTCTTATAGAATTCCTTGGGACACTAAGAGGTTAAAGGACTTATCCAGAGTCACCCAAACAGGATTTTCAGAGGAAGAACTTGAACCCAAATCGTCCTGATTCTTGGGGCAACTAGGTAGCCCTAACAGTGGATAATGTTTCTGGACCTGGAGTCAGCAGGACATGAGTTCAAATTTGACCATAGACTTTTACTAGCTCTGACTGGGAAAGTTATTTAATCTAGTTTGGCTGTTTCCTCATTGATAAAATAATCTAGAGGAAAGAAATGTCAAACCACTTATGTTTTTGCCAATAAAACTCCAAATGGGTTCATGAACTGTCAGACATGACTTATGTGATTGAACAGCATCTTCCTGATTCTTGAGTCAGATTAAGTGAAATGCTCATGGTCACATAAGCAACCTATCTGAGAGACAAGACTTGATCTCAGGTCTTACCAACTCTGCAGCCAATAGTAGCCTAGCCAGTTTTTCATGCTGCCCCTGCCTTTTTATTAATTTTTCAAAAGTAAAATGCTATCATTTACAATGTACAAATAAATAAATATGTATTACCAACCGATTAATGGCAAGTCTTCCTATTCATTAATCTCCTTTAGCTTTTTAATGTCCTTCTTTATTTGTTCTGACATTAGTTTCTTCTCCCTCATTGCCCTTTGCATTCAAAGAGGTTGCTTCTGAGGGTGTTAATCTTCATGTGTGCCAGTGTGCTTGTGAAACCTGATGAGTGCCCCTATATTCATTTTCACATCATTTTTTTTCTGCTCACTCTCTCCACTGGTTAGTTAAAGTCTAGCTCTCTCATTATAGCTCTGCCTTTTCAAATGCTTTGAAAGAAGGATTACCTCCAGTCAAAATGGGCCACTCCAGCCCTGATTGCAGTATTTTGAGGCTGATCCATGGGCTATTTCTGCAGTATTGGTGCAGCTCCACTTGAGCATCTCCTTCTGTCATTCTTTATAGCATTTCTCATGTAGGCTGTACTCACTGTTGCTTCAGCTCTCCACACCAGGGCTATTTAGCATTCCTGCAGTCATCTGTCATCGATACATGTCCAGCCCAGTAGAGCATATACTTCAGCATTGGTGGAATGGCTATGACCCAGCCCAGTGACCCTGTCACTAGCTATATGGGAGGTGTTGATGGAATTGCTTAAGAAACAACATATGATGAGTGTGAAAAGTCTAAGTCCTCCAGTTTTTAAAAAGATTAGACATGACTTTGTACACAAACTTGATGCTTCATTGATAGTTCCCCATCCTTCGTCCATTAGTCTTTCAAAGGATATGAAAACCATCTTAATACAGTTTTTCCATCTTTTGACTAACAGTAGAACACTGGTCAATGTACCGTGTAGACATCTGGAGTCTCTGCCTGCTAGAATCAATTCTCAAAAGCCACAGAAGATTTCAATTCAAATGCCACCTGCCAAGTTGAAGAATTACAACAAATACATGATTTCAGAATATTTACAAAATGATATCCAAATGAGTATAGAGACACTGAATAGAGTGTTTTTCTTGGAAACAAGAAAAGATGAATGCTGATCTTGACTTCCTAGCACTTCCTAGCTTTATAATTCTAGGGAAGATGCTTAAACTTCATTTGTCTTAGGGAGCTCAAGTACTACTCTACAGAGTAGTAGATACATTACCATTTTGCCATTAGAATGGTGATGTCACACTGTCAAAATCATAGATGTCTGATATGTTTTAAATGCAAATGAAAATATTAATTTTGAATATCTGCACAAAATACTTATAAGCACTTAGAAACTATGGAGTAAAGAAGGCCCCTAAAAGATTTCAGAAAAATCTGAAAAGACTAACATGAACTGATGCTGATGCAAATGAGCAAAGACCAGGAAAATATTGTACAGAGTAATGGCTACATTGTGTGATGGACAACTCTGATTGATTTAACTCTTCCCAGCAATGCAATGATCTAAAATAATTCCAAAAGACCTATGATGGAAAAATTATATCCACATCAAGAGAAAGAAGTGAGAAAGTCTGAATGCAGACTGAATCATTTTCTCCATCTTTTTCCCCCTTTTGTTCTATTTCTTCTTTAACAATATGATTAATATGGGAATTTTTTTAAAGGGAGCAGCCAAAGGTCAGGTATTTAATGAAGTAAAATTGCAAGAAAGGGTTATGTTTTGCTCAGTTCTCAGAAAAGAATATTTTTGCATGGTTTCAAGGAGAGACAAGATAGCACTCCAAGTATCTGGAATGTCATACACGAAGACATGAAAGTAAAATCATAAAAATTAGCCTGAAAGCTTAACCAATGGTTGGAGGTAGACAAAAGGTGTGTCACTCCCAGGGCTCTTGGAGGTGACAAATGAATTTCCTTGGAGTAAAGAATCTATGAAAAGCAGCAATGAGAAATAATTTTCAAGAGATGTTCTCCATTGTCCTAAGAAGTGATGGTTCTATTATTCTGAAATCTTATGGCTCTTTGTCTCCTCCTCCTTTTGCACTTATATTATAAGGGCTTTCTAATCTATCTACCCAACTAGCTTGCAAATTCCTTAAAGGCATTTTTAATAACTCAGAGCATAATTCAGTTCAATTATTCAATGAAACAGCCAACAATCCTTAAGAACTAGTAGAATGATTTTTATATCCTGAAGCACTGTTTTATAAAAGATCTTAATATGAATGAATGAATGAACAAATGAATGGAATGAGCATTTTAAGCACATTATAGGCAGAAAAAAATGTCAAGAAAATAAAAAAATAAGACTTTGTTATCAAAGAACTCATTCTGGGGCAGCTAGGTGGCGTGGTGGATAAAGCACCAGCCTTGGAGTCAGGAGTACCTGGGTTCAAATCCAGTCTCAGACACTTAATAATTACCTAGCTGTGTAGCCTTGGGCAAGCCACTTAACCCCATTTGCCTTGCAAAAACCTAAAAAAAAAGAATTATTCTGAGGGGAAGTTATTTAACCCTATTAGTCATGTATAAAATGAACTGAAGGAAATGGCAAACCACTTCAGTATCTTTGCTTAGAAAACGCTAAATGGACTTGCAAAGAATTGGACATGACTGAAATGATTCAATAAGAAGCTGAATTTCAATGAATAAGAAGCTGATTTCAAAACTAGAAACACCTGAGATTAAACCCTCTTTCTGGCTATGTGACCCTATTAAATCATTTAACTTCTCAAAAGTTCTAGGCAAATCTTATCATTTTCCATAAAGATGCCATTCTGCCTTGATCGAAGAAGTTTTCTCACCCAAGAATTCATTATAGCAATGAAATCACAAATCTTCTACCACTGTTCCTATAATTTGTATTTGCATTTTTGTGCACATGCTCTTCCCATTATAAGCTATTTGAGGTTAAACCTTATTTCTGTTGTGTTTTTTTCAACCCCAGTGTCTGACACAGTGGCTAACATATAAGTAGATATTTAATTTGCTTGCTAATTCATTGCTTGAGTGACTAATTTGAAGAATCCATGTCTTAAATTTCTGGGCTGTCATCCTAGTACTCATAAAATGCCTTGTTGATATTGGTCCATCAGTAGCTACCAAATAGATTGCTTGATCAAAGGATTGATAGATGGATGGATGGAGGCAGAGCAATAGAAGCATAGAATGGATGAAGTAAAGATCCTTCTGTGATCCTTTAGTCCCTTAGAAAGGGGAACAGTAATAGTAATGTAGATTCTATTTAGGGATGAGCTGCCCTTGATTCTCTTAACCAAACCATATTTTCTAGCAAAGGAGAGTTTCTGGGAGAGATTGGATTTTTGTTTTGAAAGTATTTTCTATCTATGGACAAAAGAATTTTTTTTAAAAACACTCCAGTGCTAGAAATATAAATAATTAAATTCCAGCACATAATTATATTGCGTAGGAGCATTACTAATAGCACTATTTGGTTATGCCCTTTTAGGATTTAGATATTATAATTACAATAAAGGAAGTGTATTTAATGATTCATTTTAAACTATTATGTAAATTATTTGCCTAAAATTTATTAGACCTATAAAATGAAGCAGTTACCAATATTTAACCATTATTAAATGAGCTGATTACATTTTAAAAAGTGTTCATGAACAATATCTCCTTTATGACTGTTTTAAACACCAGCTATCAAAATCTCTACCTTTCTACAAAAATAGCTATTGAATTAAGTCAATATTATTATTATTATTATTATTATTATTAATCAAGACAACAGATTAAATTAAAAATGTTATATGTGGCAAATACTCAAATGTTAAATACTGCCCTATAGATGTTTGTTTGGGGGGGTTATTTTTGTTTTTGTAGGGAAATGGGGTTAGATGACTTGCCCAAGGTCACACAGGTAAGTAATTATTAGGTGTCTGAGGTCACATTTGAACTCAGATCCTCCTGACTCCAGAGTTGGTGCTCCATCTACTGTGACACCTAGCTGCCCCCTGCATCTGCCCCACTGTTTATTTGTTTTGACAGAGATATTATAAAGAGAAATATATGGTCTTTGCAGTGTTTTGACCTCCTAAGAACGATTGTATAAATTCAATGGATAATTGTGACTATGGGGTATGATTATGGATGATCAGTATAGGAGAAAGAGAGTCAGGCTTAGGGAGTCATAGAACCAAGTTTCAAATATTTGCTTTATCATCACATGACCTTGAACAATCTATACATAAAGAGCATTTACTATGTGCTAGGCACTACACCAATCCCTTAAAGATGAAGGGAAAAAAACAATTTAAATCAGCCACTGTTGTCAAGCAACTGAGCAATTGATTTCCCTTCTGTGCCTCAGTTTCCTCATTTGTAAACTTAAAAATAAAAATATGAGAACAGATTACCCCTAAGCTTCTTCAAGTTCTAAATCTATTATTCTATAATCCTAAATCTGTGTATATAAAATATGTAAAGATTTATAAATATGCATGCATATATATAAGCATATATATACATGTTTTCATCAAAAATAGTCAATATAGAGTTGTGTACATGTTTTTCATATACAAATATATGTGTGCTTACATATATGAGTGCATATATCCACATTATGGATAGGAAATAAGAGTATTCTGAAATCCAGCCATAACTAAGGATTTTAATTTAATCTTTTGACTAGTTCTTCTGGTTTGCTATCTCATCTTCCTATCCGGAACAATAATTCAATTGATCTCAGGCTTCCAATAATAAAACATACCATAGTAACTTAGTTTATTGTTGATTGTTGGTCCTCAATTGCATCTGACAAAATAAGATTTCATAAGAAAAGAGGAGAGGTCTTTTGTCTCCCCAGCTGAACATCTGATGATAAAACTATTTTCCAATCATTCCAATGGTATCTTTTAATTGAGATTGAACTTACTTGTGATGTTCATATGCTAATACATTTGCTGATGCAGAGTGTATTTGTGAGAGAGCCTTCAACAGATTTATGATGTAGATGTTTTGTTATTGTTTTTCTAACCATGTTATCTCATCAAATTCCTTTCATTAGAATTATTTGTCTACTCAAAATATTGAAAGAAAACCACATATTAGGGGATTCATGAGCAGTATTACATTACAGGGTACAGATCTCAGAGTACCTTGACCTACCCTCAGAGGAGCTATCATGCAAGAAGGAGAGATGCCCCCCAAGGATGATCCTCCAAAGCATTAGCTCTGGCAAGATCAATCTCTGACAGAATCCCCACATGCATTTATTGGTACTTATTCATTTCACTGAAAATTGCAGTCAAAATGGTTCAGGAGGATTTTTTTGTAGCTATGATTATGAAGACAGTCTATATTTAAAATTAATCACTCTGATAACATGCTATCTTAAAATATTCTACTTGTGGCTAAAGAAGAACTAAGTAACATATCCCCTGATTTCTTGCGGTGGTAAAACAGAGGTCTTTCTGTTAACCATCAAAGTTTGAAATTTTTATTTACACAGGCTTAGAAATTAATCCTTTATTAACTATGCTATAGAATTTTTGGAAATAGGTCAGCCATATTTCATTAAAGGAGGTTAAACATGGCAGTTTAAAATGTAATTAATAGAATTTCCATCTACAATGTTAACATCTCACACTAACTTCAGTAAAACTAGAAGATTCCAGAAAGGACCTAACTTGTTGCTAAGGATCACAGAATCAAAAAAATCAATGTTAAAAGATACCTCTTCTCTCTAGTCCAACCAACACACAATCATTACCACCACAGGGGGAAAAAACTCAACAACAAACATAATTTATCATCCAACTATCCTTATGCCTGAAGACCACAAATAAGTGGAAACAAAATAGCCTATTCTATTTTGCCATTAATAAAGATTGGGTTGTTTTTCCTATCAAACCTGAATTTGTTTCTTTGAATCATTTACCATCATTTCTGGTCCCAAAAAGGGGAAGTTTAACCATATTCTTAACCAACTCTTCAGTTACTTGAAGATAACTTTCTTGTCTCCTCCCCCCAAAAAACAATCTCTTTTCAATTCTAAACATTCCCAGTTTCTTCCCTGAATGCTTATATAGCATAGACTTGAGGCTTTGTACCATTCTTGCTCTCCTCTAGATACTCTCAGGACTTGTAGACTGAATAGAATACTCCGGAAGTGAGTTAAGGGTAGAGTATATTGTCAGGACCATTACCTCTAGATCCTTAGAAAATATGCCTTTCATACTTTTTGTTGTTACTCGGTCTACCCACCAATACAGGCTAGAGGGATAGGCACAATGATGGTGGATTGCCATTGCCTTCCTCAGAGTCAATAGTTTCTACTGACATTTGGCAAAGACCTTGATTTCCATATTTGAAGTCTATACCAGATGGTGATGAACCTCTTACTATATTAGAGTCTCCTAAAGTGTTTATTATAGAGAGACTCAGGCACAGTGATTTATATAACCATACTCACAAAATACTAGGTGCATCCATTTATGCCTATACTTCCAAAATGCTTATACTGATTGAAAAGAAGCTTCAATCAATCAACCAAACAACATAATTGGCTGAATGTTTCGACATAGAGATACAGTCTATTTCAGGAATTCATTACCCTTTCATTCTTAAACAATGCTTCATTGATGCATTAAACTGTTAACAAGTAGGAATTTAAAAGGAGTTCAAAGCAAGGCTACTTACTCATTAGAGATGACTTTTAGGTTTCTTTTAATATTCATCCTTAAATTAAAAAAACAAAGCTTTTGTTGGCAGAAGAGAATAATTGTGTATCTCAAAAACAGAACTATATAAATTATACTTTGAATCAAAGAAGGAATTCATTGGCAATATTTAGATTAGCATCTAATATATAACTATTTATATGTAAGATTCTTCCTATTGGTTGAGAATATTCATTAAAGTATATACAATGATTTGCATAGAAAGAAGTTATGATCTACTTTGCATTTGGAAACTTTCTTAAATATCTCATCTGTCAAAAATCCTTAATTATTCTTTGATCATTTCATAGACTGAGGACTTTTTAGGGGAATATATTAAATAAATATCATCAAACATTTATTAAGTGCCTACCATATGCCAAACACTCTTCTAAGCATTGAAGATTAAAAGAGACACAAGACAGTCCCTGCCCTCCTCTTTCACTACTTTATTCATTTAAACCTTTAGAGATATAAAATTTCCCCTAAAAACTGCCTTGACTGCATCCCATAAATTTTGGTATGATGTCTCATTGTTATCATTTTCTTGGATATAATTATCGATTATTTCTATGATTTGTTGTTTGATCCACTCATTCTTCAAAATAGAATTATTTCGTTTCCAATTAATTTTTAGTTTATCTTTCCATAGTTATTTATTACATGTAATTTTTATTGCATCATGATCTAAAAAGTATGCATTTATTGTTTCTGCCTTTCTGCATTTGACGATAAGGCTTTTATGCCCTAGGACATGGTCAATTTTGGTATAGATACCATGTCCTGCAGAGAAGAAGGTATATTCTTTTCCATTCCCATTAAGTTTTCTCCAGGGGTCTATCATATCTAAGTTTTCTAAGACTTTCTTCACCTTCTTAATTTCCTATTTATTTTGTGGTTAGATTTATCTAGTTCTGAAAAAGGGAGGTTAAGGTCCTCCATTATTAAAGTTTTACTGTCTTTGCCTCCTTGCAATTCACTCAACTTTTCCTCTAGGAATGTGGATGCCATGCCACTAGATGCATACATGTTTAATAATGATAGAGCAATGAAGCTCTATGGCTTCTATTGATGCCTATTAAGAAGATGTTGTTTTCTTCCTTATCCCTTTTAATGAGATCAGTTTTTGATTTTGCTTTATCTGAGATCAGGATCACTACCCTTGATTTTTTAACTTCAGTTGAAGCATAATATTTTTTTCTCCAGCCTTTGCCTTTACCATGTGAGTATCTCTCTGCTCCATATGTATTCCTTGTAAACAACATATTGTAGGATTCTGGTATCTGCTATCTGCTTCATTTTATAGGAGAATTCATTCCATTCACATTTAAGGTTGAGATTACTAATTCTGTATTTCCCTCCTTGCTATCTTTCCCCATTTATATTTGTCTCTTTTCTTTCCTCTTATTCCTTCTCTCAAATGTTTTACTTCCCTTTCCTCTTTAATTTTTCTTTTAAATTTTAAGTTTCAGTTTATTTTCATGTATGTCTTCCCCCTTCCCTTTTATCAGTCCCTTCTTCCCTATTCTTTCCATGCCTCCCCACTTCCCTGTCCAGTAGGATAAATATTTAAACTCAAGGAGGAATGTATCATATTCCCTCTCCGGGCCAAATCTATTGAATAGAATTTACTTAGTGTTGAAACCCCCGATTCTTTCCCTCTACTATAATACATTTTTGTGCCTCTTCACCTGGTGTTAGTTATCAATAGAAGTTCTATTAATCAAGTACTATTAGTCAAAATACTATCAGTCAAAGGTTGATTAATTGATTGCTTGATTTCTTGATAAGCTCAAAGAACTGTCAAAGTACAATCACAGGTTGATTGATTGATTGATTGATAAGCAGCATTGCCTTCAAGAAACTTATAATCTAAGTGGGAAAAAAATGAATGCTAGAAAGTCATAGGAAGTTCTAAAAGCTATAACATGTTCAAATGCCATGCCTTTATATAGATGTGCTATCCAAGAACGAAAAAGTAAAGAGATATTAATGTGCAACAAGAATTATTCCCAGATCTTTGTTTATGTCTAGGCAAAAGTAAACTTCTCATAGAATCATCAGGCATGAAAATCAGTTTCTAAATTTATAGTGCATTTTAGGAGAACTTTATGCTTGGCTAATAAGAAAATGTACCTTCATTCCAAAGGAAGGCAGGGGGTGGCTAGGTGGTGCAGTGGATAGAGCACTGGCCCTTGAGTCAGGAGGACCTGAGTTCAAATCTGACCTCAGACACTTAATAATTATATAGCTGTGTGACCTTGAGGAAGTTACTTAAACCCATTGCCTTGCCAAAAAAAATTAAGGCTAAAGGAAGGCAGAATTGGATCAATTTTGTTGGGGAATTTGTTTCAACAAATAGAGCTAATTCTTAATTAATTTGACTAGAAGAAGGAAGACACTTCACACATAATCCAAAACATCAAATAAAAAAAAGAAAAGTTGATGTAGAATCCTCATTATATAAACATTAATCAAAGGAAGTGGGTTCACATTCTTGAACTCAAAAAAGAAATAAGGAAATGTAACCTCTTCCTTTGATTGGAAATTTGGGTTCTATGTGTATTTATTGCTAAATTTGCTGTGAGACACAGTAGCTAAGTTCATTGATTTTGCTTAAATATTTTGTTACTTTGGGGGCAGACATGAGGTTGTATCTGAAAATAGTAAGATAAAATAGTAATATTAAAAACCCAAAGGAGTCATAACATTTTTCTTTTTAAATGGTTGATATTGGTTACATTTTTACTCAGGATGCATTATATTATTTTGGGGGACACTAATTTAATTTACAAATTATTTTTATTTGATTAATGAGAAAAACAGTATCTCCTGAATATACCCATTCATGATCAATAGGAGATAGGAAAAATTAAGCCAAAAAGAAAAATTTACTTTAAGAAGAATATGTTTAATATCAGATTATTTTCCTACCAGTTTTCCTACTTTCATGGTAGAATGGGAAAAAAAAACTAAGAAAGAAAGAACCAAAATGAAAAAAAAGAAAATATAATCAGGAGTAAACATATTATATTACCCTACTCTTGAAAGTGATAATCCATGAGCACTTCAATATATGGAAGAACTAGGGTGGATAGAACACTATTTAAAGTCAGTTTCTTCATCTTTAAAATGAGATTGGAACTTGACCTTCTGATTGCTTCCATCTTTTTTATTTTTTAGCAAAGGTAAGGAATGACCAGTTGGGTAGACTACATATTTCACTGGCATCTTCCTGAAGTCAAGAGAATTCAAGGATAACTTCTATAGTATTAGGTGAAATTTTGTTGGAAATTCATGAAAAAAACATGAGAGTCACACAGGATGCAGAAAAATGCTTGAATTGCATTTAGAGTCATGAGAAGGAATATTCACATCAATGAACTCATAGTTCCATTACAGCATCAGAGGATTTGAGGATGAATGAGCCATGGACAGAGATGGACTTCAAATTCAAACCAAACTCCTCAGTCTAGTGTACTTCCCATTATGTCAAAAGTATGCTTAAAATCTGTGATATGTGGGCACTAAGAAGCCTACTTGCTATCTTGGACTACCTCTTAAATATTTGAGCCACATTCTTCAAACAGCATCATGATTCAGAAATTAGAGAATGATCATTTGATCATTTGACTTTTTCATGAGAATGGACTGACCAAATAGTAAAATAGCTATTTGATCCAAGTGTCAATTACAGTTGAATGTCAATAATCTTCATTTGTTATGATTTGGAAGTAGATGTGAGTGAGTGTGTAAGCAGGAGAATCACAACTAATGCCTCTGATGGAGAGGGTACAGTATTGAATGCTCTTTTTAATTGAAAAAAAAAATCACATTTTATTGATATGCTTTGTTTTTACATTTTTCAGATTACTCTGACTTTCTTAGAAGTATCTTGTAACAAAATGAAATACTTAGGCAAAATTAATAATAGACTGATCTGATATGAAAGTATGTACAATATTTCATATATCTGGTATCATACACACATCAATTTTTAGAAAAATTAACAAAAATATATTTTCTTTCTACTCCCCCCCCAGAAACTGAGAAAAAAAGAAAAACAAAAGTTTTTAAAATAAGCAAATGACTCAAATTAAAAGATATGAGAAACTTCAATTCACCCCTTTTAGAAGGTAGGAAATCCAAGAGTGTTATACATTGTCAATGCTTTTGGACTTTTTCAATGTACTGATTACTTGTGCTGACTTTTTTCCTCAAACATATTATTTATTATATGTCCCTCTGGGAAGGTGAAGGAAAAAGCTAACTGGAAATAACTCTGATAATTAAAAAGCAGAAGATATCAATAAAAACATTTTAAAAACTTATTCTCTCACTGGCTGTATGTGCATGATATATATATGTGTGTGTGTGTGTGTGTGTGTGTAATATATATATTCTTTATTCTAAATCCATCATTTATCATTCATAGATTATACGTTTAAGCATTGTTCCTCTAGAATCATAGATGACTATTGGATCCATCACCATTATTGCAGCTTTCAAAATTGTTGAGTTTTGTCATATTGTTCTTCTTGTATAAATTGTTCTTTAGCATCTGCTCATTTTATTCTTCATCAGATTATAAAAATCTTCAAAATTGTTCATTTTTCTAATATTAATTTTTCTCTTTCTGAAGATGACAGTCCTTTGAAAAATGAGAGATTTCCTGTGGTGACCAGCTGAATGTTTTTTTCTTCATTGATGTGCTTTGACCTATAGCCTCAATGATAAATTTAGTCCAACATTGAAGTTGGAAAGTTTTATATAGAAAGAAAAATAAATGAGGAAGATTATGCTATCTCCTGTTTAGGACACTGAATGAAATATTCATTCAAAGACAGGGAGGATTAAGTTTTATCAAACCGTCCTTTTGTTATTTATACATACATACAAATTTTGTGGGGATTATTCCTATTCAGATTGTGTTAGCCAATAAAAATTGAAGTACTACGGAAACAAAAAAAAAACTGTCAAATTTATATGCCCAGAAATAACAAAGTAGAAAGTAAGAGCAGTAAATCTTCTGGTTATATTTCTTAACATATATTCAAATGACTTTGTACTCAAGCTTCCTACAGCTTCCAAACTGATAAAGTCTGTATTTTTCCCAAGAATTTTTTGTTGTCCTTGTACTTGTTTTTGCTAAATATTATGGAAAACAATGCAAATTCAAATATTTACAGAAAGAAATAGAACCTCCCTTCAATCTCAATTCCCTATAAGTCTTTCATTTAGACAATAAAATATGGTGCAATGGAAAGAGCCCTGAGTCTAGAGTTCCAGAACCTGGATTCAAGTCCATGATAGTTTGTGTGACTTAGGACAGACCCAAGGACATGTCTCTCCTGGCCCCCAAAACCACCCATCATCCCACATATAGACAGAGAGAACTCCACATCATTCTGCCATCTGCTACAAACTCTTATTTTAAAACATCTGCTCAAGCCAGAATCCTCTTCACCAGCTGGCTGAAAGGCACCGAACTCCACCTCTGCACCTGTTTCAATGAGGTTTATGGGGGGGTTTTGTCATTTCACTTTTAGAAAAATCTAATTTTCCCTTTTGTTTTTGTGCAGTTTTTATAAGATAGATTATTTTATAACTTTTTAGTTTAAACTTTGCAAGTTTTAAGCAAGCTTCTACTGAATTTCCCCCAGGTAAGTTGCAAATATCTAAAGGCCACTTCAGAGAGGCATTTATCTGCTAGACCCTCCTCTTTCACCAGAATCTCTTTTCGGAGATGTCACTAGCTTCCTATGAACCTGGTCCCTTCTCTCTTCCATTCTCATAACTAACACAGAAATGTCTTCATAGTATCTGGCTTCATAAAGCCACATATGGATAGGACTTGAGGCCATTTTGTTCTAGTCTCTCATTTTATAAATGAGGAAACTCATAAACCCTAAGGGCTATTTGATTTGTCAAATGTCACAAAGTAGGATCTGCCTGCAGATCCAGTGATCTTTCAACTCTACCACATGACTCAATGTTTCTCTTTCTGTAGCCTTTATTTTTTCCTTGTATTTGTGAGATTTTGAACTCCTTGAGGGCAAGGATGATTTTGTCACTTTTTTTTGCCTGACCACCAGTCAGCACAGTGACTGATATATAGATGCCTTGATATATAGAAGGCATTTGATAAATGCTTATTGACATGCTACAGAAAGAGAAGCATTGAGACTTTATGGTAGAGTTGAAAGATCACTGGATCTGCAGTCAGTTATATTAATGATCACATTGAAGAGTTTCTTATGTGGCACTAATTCCTAAAGCACATCTTATTTAATTTATTTTTGACTTAATAGATCCT
Organism: Macrotis lagotis; assembly: GCF_037893015.1. Classification (NCBI taxonomy): domain Eukaryota; kingdom Metazoa; phylum Chordata; class Mammalia; order Peramelemorphia; family Peramelidae; genus Macrotis; species Macrotis lagotis. The sequence goes on along the minus strand of NC_133664.1, from coordinate 155,072,419 downwards.
GTAGAAGGAAATATTCCTGTTATATATTACAGTTGAATGAGCTTTGAGTCATTGCCTTGAGTCTCAATTTCTGACACTTAAAAACGTCTGAATTCAATTAAATAAATATTGATTGAGCACCTAGTGTGTGTGTGTGTGTGTGTGTGTGTGTGTGTGTGTGTGTGTGTGTGTACAATTTAAGATAAGTACAAAAAGAGCTATGATATGAAATAGGACTAGTCCTATAAGAGCGGTGTAAGCAAACAAAATGAGAGTTCTCTGAGGAGAATGAGAGAGAGATCAATGTCAATGGTGAGGAGTCTCATGCAGTTTCTCTTCCATAGGAGCAAATGGTTTTGATGAATTCTCTATAAGTCTACATTTGATATGAGAGAGAGAGAGAGAGAGAGAGAGAGAGAGAGAGAGAGAGAGAGAGAGAGAGACAAACAGGTAAATAGATGAATCAAATAGACAAGGAGAGGGAGAGAGAGAGAGGAGAATATATTCAGACTCAATATTCAAGAAAGGCTTCAGAGAGGAACAGTGATTTGAAGAATTTTGACAGATGGAAATGGAAGAGGAGGACATTCCATGTGGAATGGATAGTATAAGTGAAAGAATTGAAGCCAGAAGGGATGAAGGCTATCTGAGGACTGAAAACTCAATTTGAACAGAATAGAGTATTTGTGTGGGGAGGAGAATTGGAAGAATTTTTGGGAAATCAAGCTGGAACTCTAAGTCAGGGCCAGATTGGGGAGTTTAGTCTTTCCATTTCAAGCAAGAGTGACCATGGAAAGTTTTTGTACAGGGAGCTAACATAATCAGGGAAATTATTTAGAAAACTAATCTGAATGAACCATGAATTGTAAAGGATTCAGACTGAGGTAGGGAGACCAAGTAAGAAGCTATTATAAATATCCAAGTGAGAAGTCATCATGATCTGAATAAGAGCCCTAAGATTAGGAATGAAAAGTCTAGTGTATGTTCCCAAAAAACATTTTAACACACACTTAGGGTTTTCCTTTTCTTTTGCAGGACCCAAAACAACTGTTGCTTATATGGTAGTTATATGGATGACCATAGCCATGAGAGTACCTTGGCACCCTTATTAGGAGCACTGGAAACTAAAATAACCAGACCTGGCACTACCTGTGACACAAGGAGACTATTGCCACTCGATAGAAACTCTTCCTCCTCTGCATCTGAAGTAGTCAAAATAGTATTTTTTCAATTCTCAATTTTGTCAAAACATTGATCCCCAGAACTCTTCTCCTTTTCATCACTAGACAAATATTTCATTGTCATGAAATGGAGTTACATAGCTTACTGAGATTCAACACTGCTCTTGTCTCTATAAAATCTAACCCCATGCTGAACAGGCAATGTGGTCCTGTGAAAAGACTCTTAACTTGGGAATCAACAAGTCTGAATCTATATATATTCAGACTTGTTGATGTGTGTTTGTGTGTGTGTGTGTGTGTGCGTATGTGTGTATACAGGAAAGAATTCTTCTGCCCATGCTCTATCTCCTCAGTAAAATTCCTTTCTAAAAGTGAATTCATGTTAGTTGGTCACTTAGCAATTGTGTAAGCTATGCAAATCATTTAATTTCTGAGCCTCAGTTTCCTTGTCTGTAAAACGAAGGATTGTATTCAGTGTCTTCTGAGATCTTCTAGCTCTAGCTCCATGACTATAATTCCTACAGCTCAAGCACATGGGCATCCTTCCATTCATATCATAGTGCTGTAAATTGCTAAGGTGGTAGGAAAAATCTAATCCATATAACTTGCAGGTACAGGGCAGAGGACTGGGTGGGTATCCTGATTAGCAGGATGAAAATTATGTGAAAAGGACAATGAAAATCATTTAGAGAACAATAAGTTTAGGGAAATTCTAGAATCTAAAGAAGGAAGTTCTCAAACTTGTCCATTTGTCAACTGATCAAATGAGATAGCATTTGTAAAGAGCTTAGCAGAGTGCCTACCTAAACTTAATAAATGTTTGTTTCCTTTCCCCCAAAGCTAACCTCCATTTCAACACCTCAGATTTAGTCTATGCTCTTGTTCCATCAATCATTCATTCTTTTTAATGAAGATTGAATCTCCCCCTCTCTACTCCTTCAGTCTATAAAATTTTTAGGTCTTCCCTAAGCTAAAAAAAGAAATGGAACCTCACCCTATGCCACACTCCAAACTATCATCCTTTCTCCTCCACCTTCACTGCTATACTTGGGATCTCTGCCTTCACTTCCTCACTTGCCCACTCACTCTTGGCAGAACTGAGATATGAACGTGGGGGATAGGACAATAAATCCAGGGCTCTTCCTACCATATTATACTTTTTCTATTCTATGGGTAGGAAAACTAACAGAGATGAAGTGATGTAACCAGAATCTCAGTGCAGGCAAGTAGCAGAGAAAAGATGATGTTTGCACTCAAGTAGCATTAAGTAATACCACCTGAAAAGATTAGACTTGTTCTAGTCCCAAATAACAATACTGGGGTAGTAGGGCAGATTTAGACTTGAGGTAAGGAAAAAATTCCTAACAAGGGTTGTACAAAAGTGAATTATATTACATTGCAAGGGAGTAGGTTTATTAAAAAGCTGCTGGGTGATGCCATAGTGAAATCATAACACTGGGCCTAGAATCAAGAAGAGTTCTGAGTTCAAATTTGACCTCATACTTAGTAACTGTGTGACCCTAGGCAAGTCACTTAATGCTGTTTTCCTATTTCCTCATCTGAGCAAACAGTTCTAGTATCTTCCCCAAGAAAACCCCCAAAAGGGGTCATGAAGGGGACATGACTGAAAAAAATGACTGTTTAAGTAAGACCTTCTGAGATACAGTGGAAATAATAATGGCTCTAAATACAGAAGATCTGAATTCAATGGCTACCTCTGATATTTACTATGTGTGGAACTTGGGCAAGTCACTTATAATAATGCTATCATTATTATTATTATTATTATTAGCACAGATAATGCTTTATATGTATGCAAAGTTCTTTACCTACAGTATCTCATTCAATCATCATACAACCCTATATGTCCAGGTTTCCAGGTGAGATTATCTATGTAAATGTCCAAGTGAGATTTACTATAGATGTGACCTTATACTATAGATGTCACTTATAGAATTATTATTAATAGTAGTAATTAATACATATAATGCTTTATGGTTTGCAAAGTGCTTTACATATAGTATCTCATTTGATCCTCATTATGATGTTAAGAAGGGCTGACTCCCCAGGTTCACATAAATAATGTTTCTGAGACAGAATTCAAACTTAGGATTTCCCAGTTCATAATTCAATTCTATTAACTGTCATTTATCCTTCTAAGTCATCCAGTTCCCCATTTATAGAATGAAGGTGAGGGACTAGATAGCCTCTGAAATTCTTGAAATCTGTAATTGAATGATCCTGCTTTCCCTGTCTTATCTTGTTTGACTCTCCATCTTGTATTCTACATACTAGAATACATGTTTGCTTTCGCTTAACCTTTTCCCTCCCATCTTTATGCCTTTGCTTCTTTTTTCCCCAGTACCTGAAATGAACTTTCATTTCCATTTGTTAAAGTCCCTTATTTCTCACAAGACTCAACCAAAGTGTTCCATTGTTTTCTCTAATACCATCACTACCCAGATTAAAGTTCTTTAACTCCTGAAATTTCTCAAGACAATTTATCTTTCTTTTGTACTTCAATGTTTTCTTTGTTTTGCAATTCTTTGATTATATGTAATTTTCTCCATTAGATTGTGAGTTCCATAAAATTGAAGTCTATATCATGTCTATCTAGCTTATATTAGGTTTTTAATTAATTTTTGAGTTAAATTAATTTGCACTAATTCACTCCATTACTAGAAAGCCAGTTGAAAGCATATGACCATCTAAGAAGTTGCTATTGAGTTTACTTCATCAAAAAAATCTCAGTGCACCATAGTTTTATCAACAAGTGCTGCTACCCAATCCTCCTCTGTGTAGTGAATAATAGAAATAATCATCAGTCAGTAATAGTGACTTTTGCTCTTAAAAAAAAAAATTGATAGATGGGTAAAGTTTGTATTCAGTCTCTCTTTTGATTCCACTCTGCTTTCATTGATCCCTTCTCCATTGAGTGCATCTTTTGCTCCAAGGCAAGAGTCCCATCACCCTTGACTTCCCTTCTCTGGACAGGGAACCTCACCATCTCCCCTCCCTCCACTGATCCCTGATTGAATATGAATTGTTGACTACTATGTCTCAATCCCTGAAAAGCTTAAATACAACTATCCAAGGTTTAGGGGTGGGGTTTTTTTGGCTACCTGTAGCATACCAGTAATTGTCTAAATTCTCCATATTGCTTAACATGTGGAGATCTAACTCACTCTAAAATCTAGATCATTTAAATTTAAGAACTCAACCAATTTCTGAGTCAATTGTTGTGAGTCTTCTCCTCAAAAGGCTGTTGTCTAAACCATGTTTATTTTGAGAGAGAATTTTTTATCTTGTTCTCATCCTAGAGGTAGATTAGTCTAGGTCTTTTTTGAGACATATTTTTGTTTGATTCAAAAGACATTATTTGCCCTCCTGTCAAGCTTTTCAATATCATACTCTCCATCCTCCTTATTGTTCTCTTTCTTCTTAAGAGAAAGAGAAATAAGGACAAAAATGGACCATGTGTAAGTGGTAAGCCACACAATATAGTCCTTAATAAATGACATTAGAGTTTGAAATAGGAGCAATGAAAAAAATAGTCCTTCTCCTTATAGCAAATGATGAATAGCTGAAGTGGATGGATGGATCTCATGATTAAAAAAGCCTTCAGTTCTTGCCAAACACATCCCTCCAAAAGATCACTTTTTAATTTCATTTTGTGTGTATTTTATTGTGATTTAACTAAATTTTATTTTAAGTTAAATATTGTGACTCATGCACCTGGAAAATAGAAACAGATATGTATTCGAACAGACATAAAAAGCTTTTCCATAAATATTAAACAGTCTTAACCATGGTGTAAAATCTGTATTTAATTAAACTTTAATTCTTGAGGAGCTTTTAAGTTACATCACCTACAATTTGAATTTCTTCTCCATGGACAAAATAGAGTCCAGCTGATTTTGCACTTTCATTTCTGAAGAGGTCTGAACATTTACAAAGAACATCAGAACAAAATTAGTAGTAACTAAGTGTAGTGTTGTTGAACAGAAACATATCACTTTTCAGTTCATTGGTTTTATCCATGGACACTCTCAAGATAGTTGTGTTTATTTATTGATGAAGAGGTTTCCTACATGTTCATATTTTCATATGGTTTTTTGCACCCCTTCATGAAACTTAAAAGCCAAAAATAGATTAAAAACCACATATTGCCTAGATTGTGATATTCTATTTGGTTAGACAGTCATTTGAGTTGTTCTGAGAGAAATAATACACACGAATAATGATCTGGGTCTGAAATCGAAGGTTTGGAGGTAATTGATTGGACCACATTTGGGAAGATATTTAATTCCCAAACTGCCTAACAATGGGAAAGATAATTTCTTTAAAAAATCAACATTCTCTTAGTGATGCTACATAGCTGTAAAATTCAGAACACAATGATTACAAAATGACCAAAAACTACAAATGCTTTAATATTAACAGAAAGATATCCAATAGGTATAAACAGGTTGCAATATTTCACTAGCAACAACTTATAGACTACAAAAACTATCATGCAGGATATGTATGTATGTACACATAAAAAGAACAAGAAGCAAGAAGGCATTTCCAGTAGTACAGAGGTATCAACATTAATCACACAATGCAAAGGATGAAAAAGCATGGAAGAAGGAGTTGCACTCTTCTTTAATGAAGGAAGAATTCACTTCAGTTAAATTACAGATCACCAAGAGTCCCACTAAAGCAATTAAAATTTGTTTTTCTCTTTCAAATCTCCACACTTTGGGCTACTTAAACCAATGTACATAAAAGAATTAATTTCCAGGTGAAAGTAAGCTACTTCTCTGTTTTGAAGCAGTTGTTTTCTTGATTCTCTCTATCCCATTGTAATAAAATGGAAAGTCTTTGGGATGGTGTCAAAAGACTTGTGTACAGGTCCACCCTCTAACTAGCTGGGTGCCCTTAGACAAATCACTCAACTTCTTAGCCTCATTTTTTTTCATCTTCTTAGGGCAAAGTGGAGAGTGCTTAAACTTATAGTTAGCTAGTCAACACACATTCATGTATTAAACTTTCACTAATGCTGTTACACTCATACCAGCCGTTGCAAGTTTTCATCAGTATATTTCATTCTTGCTAGTCTCTGACTCCTCCAATGCCTTTTATCCTGCCTCAATTTTCCAAGTGATTATTCTTCAATTTCCCTTACTTTACCCTGTCTTGACTCACCTTTACTTCCTATTTCTGTCCCCTGAGAAATCATCTAGTTCTGAACTCAATACTGTTAGACCATGTCCTTGCGGACCCCAGGGAAATCCTACAGATAGAGTTGACTGTTCCTGATCGACATGTAGCACATCTTCTGTTTATCTCTTTTATAAAGAGACCTTGCTTTCTTCAACTGTAAAATGTAGGCTTCAATCACCTCTAAGGTCACTTCTGACACTAAATCTATGATCCTGTTGATCCTATGAAAGTCAGACTTTTGTCTATCAGATTTTCTTAAAGTAGACACCATTGGTCTGTTGCCCTTTGTCGTTCTATTTTAAACTTTGCAATAGCAAACTAGAAGGCATATAGAAGCAATAGGATAACTACTCCAGAAGGAATTCCTGCCAAAGAGAGGGCTCTTTACAAGTATGTATTTTATTACATTCTTTAACATCAATTTAGAGCTCATGTTGACTGCTCAGGTTCTTCAAATTTTGTTTGGGCAGTAAAGTCAGAATTGTGCTCTAACCCCCTCCCCATGTGTTATTGATATTCATTAAATGATCACCATCTTCATCATCGTTGTAAGTGAAAATGCAATACTACTGCAGGTCAGCAAATTCCTCAAAAGCTATGAAATAGTGACTTTTATTGACTTTTGTGAAATAATCACTAGAAATAAGACAACATGGAAATAGTAGACCTGAGCTCTTGGTGTGCAAGCTGCTTAGTTTCCATTGAGAGCAAAGTTTTTTTAAATCTCTTTAAGAAAAATGTTGCAAATGATAACCTTCTCCAATCATGCTTTTAATGCAGAGCATTACGTACTAAAACAAATTATTAAATGGACATGTGCAAATTGTGATTCTTCTAATCAAACATACACACAATTAGAGGGAAATTTGCTAGCTAATATCTATTACCCCAAGTCATTATCCACTAAGTTTACTTTTTAGGGGTATAATGTAGTTAGGCCACAGCAGAAGTTGAATTTACTGGTTTATTATTCACATACATTCCCCAAGTCCTTCTCTTAAGTTCTACACCATGATCTAAAGGCTCTGGATTCTCAAAAGCTATATTCATAGAATCTAAGTTCTGAAATACTTTTAAATATATTCTTAGTTACAAATTATGTGTTTGTGGTCTATGGATAAACTTAGATAAAGGTAATGTGAAGCTTATCTTAAGAAAGTTGGTCCGCTGTTTGATAAACCCAAAGAGTCCAGCTATTGGGATAAAAACTCTCTTTGATAAAAACTGCTGGGAAAATTGGAAGTATGGAAGAAACAGATTAGACCAACACCTCACACCCTATACCAAGATAAGATCCAAATGCAAACAGGATTTAGACATAAAAAACAATATTATAAGCAAACCAGAAGATCAAGGACTAGTTTACCTGTCAGATCTATGGGAAAGGGAAGAAATTTATGACTAAGGAAGAGATGGAGAACATCACTAAAAACAAACAATGATTTCAATCACATTAAATTAAAAAAACTTTTGCACAGACAAAACCATTGTACCAAGATCAAAAGAAATGTTGTAAACTGGAAAACAATCTTTACAACTAACGTTTCTGACAAAGGACTCATTTCTTTTTTTTTTTTTTAGTTTTTTGTAAGGCAATGGGGTTAAGTGGCTTGCCCAAGGCCACACAGCTAGGTAATTATTAAGTGTCTGAGGCCGGATTTGAACTCAGGTACTCCTGACTCCAGGGCCAGTGCTCTTATCCACTGTGCCACCTAGCCGCCCCTCATTTCTAAAATATACACAGAACTGAGTCAAATTTTTTTTAAAAAGCCATTCCCCAATTGACAAATGGTCAAAGGACATACAAAGGCAATTTACAGATGAGGAGGTCAAAACAATCCATAATCATATAAAAAATTGCTCTAAATCATTACTTATTAGAGAAATGCAAATTCAAGCTTCTCTGAGGTACCACCTTACACCTCTCAGACTGGCCAATATGAGCAGAAAGGATAATGATCATTGTTGGAAGGGTTGTGGGAAATCTTGGACACTATTACACTGTTGGTGGAGCTGTGAATTCATCCAACCTTTCTGGAGAGAAATTTGGAACTGTGCCCAAAGGGCAAAAAAGAGATCATGAAAAAGGGTAAAAACATCACTTGTACAAAAATATTCATAGCAGCCCTGTTTGTGGTGGCAAAGAATTGGAAATCAAGTAAATGTCCTTCAATTGGGGAATGGTTTAACAAACTGTAGTATATATATATATGTCATGGAACACTATTGTTCTATTAGAAACCAGGAGGGATGGGAATTCAGGGAAGCCTGGAGGGATTTGCATGAACTAATGCTGAGTGAGATGAGCAGAACCAGAAAAACACTGTACACCCTAACAGCAACATGGGGGCTATGATCAACCTTGATGGACTCGCTCATTCCATCAGTGCAACAGTCAGGGACAATTTGGGGCTCTCTGCAATGGAGAATGCCATCTCTATCCAGAGAAAGACCTGTGGAGTTTGAACAAAGACTAAGGACTATTACCTTTAATTTAGAAAAAAAAGTGATATTGTATTGTCTGATCTTGCTATCTCTTATACTTTATATTTCTTCCTTAAGAATATGTTTTCTCTCTCATCACATTCAATTTGGATCAATGTATACCATGGAAACAATGTAAAGACTGGCTAATTGCCTTCTGTGGGGGATGGGGGGAGGGAAGTAAGATTAGGGGGAAAATTGTAAAACTCAAAATAAATAAAATCTTTAAGGAAAAAAAGAAAGTTGGTCAATAGACAATACAACTTAGGAAATAGATAAAAATACAAAATAGACCTCAAATTTGGGAGACTCCCTACCCCCTGCCTACTCAATGCCTGACAAGTTGAAACATTACTGGCAGAACTGAACCACATTCAATATTGTAAGATCTATGAGAACTAGAAATGTCTTTTATCTAAATTTTATATCTTGTTCAAGGCCTAGCACATCACTCTAAACAAAAGTATTTGAATTATGGTATTGAGTTTCTGTACCCTTATAGTAAATGAAATTTGGAGAAATAAAGAAGTCAATAATGAATTGAAAGAAAGGCCACAAGTTTTCCTCAGAAACAAAAGATGATTTTGTCATTTACCAAAGGTAAACAAGAAGCATCATCTCATAATTTTTTCCTTTGAATTTTCAAGATTAGTATAAACAAACAGAATGTTAAGAAGATGGCTATAAATTATTTGACAATATTTGTGACAAAAGTGAAAAATGCTATGAAGAACTAGTGTAAATCCACAAAATTAAATTAAAATAAACTTAGTCAATGACTTAGAAGCAGAAACTGACATTATGTTGAAACATATAATACACAACCAAGAAATTAATCTATATATTATGAATGAATTCTTGAAAACACTGCTAAATAGCTCTGGGTGTGGTAAGTTTATTTGCCAAAATATTAAAAAATTAAATTGGCCGTATCTTAATGATTACTAATAGGGGAGTAAGCTGTCTATGTGCAATTAGATCATTAGAGCAAAATTCCAAATCAATACTCAATTTGAATCACTAAGTCTAAGAAAGGAATCTCAGAATTCACCTAGTTCTACTTAGTCATTTACCTAATCAGAAATCTTTTCTACAGCATATCCAACAAGTAGCAATGTTGACTCTGCTTGAAGGCACAATTGAAAGGAAATCCACTTGGGGGCATCTTGGTGGTGCAGTAGACCCTGGAGTCAGGAGTACCTGAATTCAAATCCTATCTCAGACACTTAATAAGTACCTAGCTGTGTGGTCTTGGGCAAGCCACTTAACCCCAGTCAGTGCCTTGAAAAAAAAAAAAAAAAAAAAGGAAATCCACTGTCTCTTTAATTGTTAGGGAGGTTTTTTTTTATCAAATCTAAATCTGCCTCTTTACAACCTTTACCTTTTGGTTGTAGTTCTGCCCTTTGAGGACATGTAGAACAAAGCCAATTTCTTTCCTATATGACAATATTACAAAGGCTTGAAAATAGTTATCTTCTCCTAGTTCCACATGTATTTATCACCTATTTATCACCTTATCACCCTGTTCTAAACATGGCCAACTTCACAGGTGTTTTCTAAATGAAATGACCAGGATGGAATATAATATTCCAGAAGTGAACTGGTCTACCTTGCCACCATCTTTATGATAGTTAATAGTATTATAGTAATTATAGTATTATAGTAATAGCATTAATAGTAATAATCATCATGATAACCAGCATTTCAGTAGTACTTACAATGTTCTAGATATTGTGATAAGTGCTTTACAATCATTATCTCATTTGGTCCTCACAATAATCCTGGAAGATAGGTGCTATTATTATTCCATTATATATGAGAAAATTGGGGCAAAGTTTAAGTGACTTGTTCAGTGTCCCACAGATAATAAGTAAATGTCTGAGGTCAGAGATTTTTTCTTTTTTTCTTTGACCTTTGTGAATAGTAACTAGAGAACCACTCTGACAAGTGAGCCCTAAGAAAAGATATTCCAGAATCAAGATATTTTGTGGTTCAGCTCTAACCAATAGATTAATGTTCACCTGGAATCCAGAGGACCCATTTGTTTAAGACAAGAGAGATTGTTGGTGGTGGTGTTGGGTCCTATCTGACCCTTCATGATCTCATTTGGGGTTTTCTTGGCAAAGATACCACAATAGTTTACCATGTTCTTTTCCAATTCATTTTACAGATGGTGAAATTGGGGGTAAACAGGATAAATTACTTGTCCAGTCTCAAAGATATAAAGTGTCTGAAGTCAGATTCGAATTCAGGAAGATGAGACTCCATGGCTTCAGACCCAGTGTTCTGTCTGCTGCATCACCTACTTGCCATGGCAATTAAAGTAACAATAAAAATTCACCCCTTGAAAGCATGGGGCATACTCCCTGTCAAGTTTTCATGATCCTAACATGGGAGAGAACACAGAAAGAGACTATGTGTGACTGTAAAGGAAAATGAGGAAAGCATCCCTTATTTGTCCTTATGCATTTTATAACATTCAGATGCTATAGATCATTGATTAGATGAAATCCATTGTGCAAGATCCAGTTACCAGATAAAGAAATCAGTGAGGTTTCTAACCAGATCAAACCCATTATTGTGGGAGCTCCCCATTGCTGATCAGCTCTACAAGAATATTTTCAAGGCTTCTTGTGTTTTTAGAAGCACAAGTTTCACTTCACTTATCTTTTCTATCATTTTAATAATATTCTGCTACTTTTGCTACTACATTTTGACTTTGCTAAGAGATTTCCCAAGATGTCTAATCTTCTGCTCTCCAAAGTCACCAATGCCTCAATTCATTGTCCATATGAATAATAGAGAGTTAATAGAGATTAAATCACACTTATTAAGATGAGAAAAGGAAAACTCAAGGCATAATCGAATGATCTATGTATTTCAAAGCACTTCTATAGAAAAAAATGATACCAGAGGATTAGAGAATATTGCATCATCTACCGAATATACCAGTTCAGTTATCAACTAGGCAGAGTACACTATTCTTTCTGTCTTCATTGGGATTTGAAAAGCTGGAATTTTAGTTATAAATGGGTTTAATTAACTACAAGATCACAATGCCATATTTCTTATACATTCCTATACCTCCTTTATTGGAGTGAATGATGCATAACAGTTTAGAAACATTAGACACAGTTTAAAAGAAACTTGATTCTTCTCATTTGGACAAATGGAATCCAGTCTCTTTCTCTTCACAGTAAAACTGGTGAGGCACACATTTCTAGAGATCAGGAAGGGACCCTTAAAGATCATCTAGTCTATTCCCCTTTGTTCTATAAATGGAAAACTGAGGCCCAGAGAAGTCATCCAACTCAGCTGATCACACAGGTAGTAAACTACCTGAGCCAGGATTTTCATTTGGTTCTGATTCCAAACCCAAAAGAATAAAAATAAGAATAGAGGAAAAATTGCTTGGGGCATTTGTGGACCAGAGTGGATAGTTTTTCCTCTCTTTTAATTTGAATTTCTCTCCTAATTTCCAAAAACCCTTCAATCCCCTGTGGACTCAATATGAATAGCATTCAAGGTTCCCTAGTCTCTTAGAACTTATGCTTCCAATAGAGTTTGGATTGCATGATTTTTACATGTTTGTCTTCTTTTCAGTTTCTTGATTGTGAAATTCAGTCATCTAATTTAGATTGGCTCTGCCCTGGGGCATCCTGAATGTCTTTAGCTAGGGGAGTTGCTATCACTGCTCTCAGTGGTAGCAAAGTCATGTTTCTTTAGTAGGGAAAGAAAAATGCAAGAAAGTGACTAGAAAGAAAAATGTGATATTATTTCCATTTCCCATCCTTGTTGTTACTGAGTCATTTTAGTCATGCCCAATTCTTCATAATCTCACTTGGAGTTATTTTGGCAGAGATACTGGGGTGGTTTGTCATTTCCTTCTCCAGCTCATTTTACAGATGAGGAAACCAAGGCAGACAGGGTTAGATGACTTGCCCACAGCCATGCTACTCTGTAAGATTTGAACTCAGGAAGATAGTCCTGGGACAGACCCCAGTCCTCTATCCACTGCACTACTTACTTATTATAGAAGAATTACAGGTGAATTCAATGATGCCACAGGTAAAAATGTAAAAAAAATAGTTGACATTATAATCCTTCCCTCATTCCTTCATTCAATCAACAAATGTACGAGACAATTTCAGAGAAGAGAAGCTAAACAGATGTCAGTTGACCAAATAAATGACTCAGTAAGAAGTAAACATGCTCCTCTGCTGAATTTCCCTGCATATTTAAGGGGACCAGAAGCTAAAATTGTCCTGAGTCCTCCCTAATAAAGTACTCCCTCTTCATCTATAAAAAAACAGAACAAAGGAATTAGGATAACCTTAGAGCAAGTCATTTAATTTATTTGATCTTTGATTTCCTTATCTTTAAAATGAGAATATTACACTAAATAACTTCTGATGACCCTTAAGATTCTAAAGCTATGATCCAATAAGCTGAAGGAAGCTGAAAATTGCTTATACAAGAAATATTATAGCAAGGTAAAAATTCCTGTGTTACTAAAGAAATATGATAGTTGAATAAATTCACCCCAGGGAGGAATCTGGGCATTTGGCTAGGTGAAATCTGATAGAGTTTTATGATAGTCAGGCCAGAGGGAAATACTCAACCATTCTTCAAGATATTATGTAGGAAATGGGGCTGTCATTCTGAATTCATTCTCTGCAGGTGTCTAGAAAGGGCCATGAATTGCTGCTCTCTTTGACTTGTTAATTTTTTTGAACAGGCTTATTAGCATAGCTTCACAGGACTTCTCCACAACAACCAGTCATCTCCAAGATGCCAACTCTCATCTTACAACAGGTAGCAATGAAATTAATTAATAATTGGCCTTGCATGCCTTCTAATTAAAATGAAATAAATTCTAGAAGTCTGTGATATTTGGCTTCTGAGGAAGGCTTCTAATGAACTGATTTGGGGGAGTAATCTTAGAGATGTAGTCTTAACACCATTACTAAGTCAGACTTTTTTCCATCTCCAGGATCAAAACATGGCTAAAATTAATCTTAGAGGACATCTCAATAAAATGTGCATTTCTTGAGAACTGAAACTCTTTTGTTTTTGTCTTTGTAGCCATAGATAAAAGGCACAGTGCCTGGCACCTTTTAGATGCTTAATGAATGTTTGTGAAATTGAATTGAATTCTCAAATGTAAACCTCCGGTGGTGAATAAATAAGTAGAACAAGCCTTACTCCAAATTATCTCTGTTATTAGAATAGCCAAATGATACTGTGTCATACTGTTATATTTACAAAATCCAGAGGGTTTTTCTTCTGGATGTCCCTGTAGAATTTTGTGCACACATACATGCTGCTTGCCAGAAGACACTTCTCACTTTCTATCTGCTGTTACTCTTACATTCCAAGAGAAATATTCAGGTGTACCCATCATCAGTTGATAATTACTAACCTACTCTCAGAACTGAACAGCTAGTTGGTGCAGTGGATAACATGCTGAGCCTGGTGTCAGGAAGATTCATCTTCTTGTGTTTAAATCTGGGTTTGCACATTTACTAGCTGTGTGATCCTGGCCAAGTCATGTCACCTTATTTGCCTCAGTTTCCTCATCTGTAAAATGAACTGGAGAAGGAAATGGCAAACCATTTCAGAACATCTGCAAAGAAAACACTAAATGGGGTCACAAAGAGTCAGACACAACTGAACAGCAGCACTCAGAACTAAGGGAGAAAAGTGGAAACTGATCATTGACCTGATGAACAACACATTGGCAACTGGATCTTGAGTTGTTAGATCAATCCCCGAGATCCCTTAAATTGAGAGACACCAAGTATCAAATTAGGCATTTGGAATGACTAGAGGGACAAAGAAAAACGTCTAAGATGCAGAAAGACTTATGCTGTGAAATAAAGAAAGGGATCACAAAGATTTTGTGACTAGGAGCTAGATCCATGGATTTCATTGGCATCTTTACCTCCCAGGTCCAGCAGCTCTCACCATCAAAATAGGTTGCCACTGTCTCTTCCACCTAGAATGATAGATAATTTCCTAGAGCCATGAGAAGTTAAATGACTCTGCCAGGACCACCTACCTGATTTGTATTAGAGGCAAAACCTAAATTAAGTATTCTTAGTTTGCTATATAAGAAGAAACTATCCTTTAGCATCTTGAAAACTACTTTGAAATCATCCATAGGGACTGAATAATATTAATTTTTCCAAAATAAGCATGCCTTCCAAGGGAGAAAGATAAGAGACAATGGAAGAACCTTGAAATGGGAGCAGGCAGAAACCAAAGAAGGGATTTTGATAGAATTCTTCCAAAGGCAATTAAGAGATCAGGATCAGAAGGTCATTGTGATAGATCTGGAGTCATAATCAATCTGGAATTAAGATCAAAATCAAAACCCCTCATTTTACAAGTGAGCAACCTGAGGCCTAGGTGGATAAAACTACTTTCCTAAGGTGATACAAGTAGTGCGTGGAAAAGGCTGGATTCGAATGAAATTCCTCCAAGACTTTTTAATAATGGAGAAAGAACAAATTGCTTCTGTTTGGCTCCATAAGGCAGACATGAGCTCAATAGATGGGATTTGCAGAAGCAGATTGCTACTTGATTTAAAGGAAAGTTTCCGGATAATTAGTGTCTATGAGTGGAATGTCTCAGAAGGTTGTGAGTTCTCCATCACTAAAAGTGATTGAAGAAATTACTAGATGATGACTTCCTGATGTTGAGAGGAATCCTGCTCAGATATGAGTTGGAATAGATGACCTCTAAGGCTCTGTGAGATTATTGTCACTTAGTATTTCTTGATTTTTATCAATTACTACCTAATTTACCTAGACTTACCTAATAAAATGACTAAAATATATTATGACTAGGGATAAGACCTGAGATTTCATTGCTATACAGAGATGCCATATGAGAAAATTCTCTCTGCCAAGTCAGATGAGCATTTTCTCTGGTATCTATAATCTTAGAAAGTTGCCTGAGGTTCTAAGAAGTTAAGAAACTTGCTCAAGGTCATAGAATCTGCATGTATCATAGATGGGACTTAAACTCAGATCTTTCTTACTTTAAGAGTCACTGACTATTCCATTCTCCCATGCTGCCTCTCATTATATCTCTATAAACTAACAAAATGGTGGAAAGATAGTATGACTATAAAATATAAAGTAAATATTTTATATCAGTGTTAAGTATGTATATAAATTACATTGTTATTCATCCAAACCGGTTTACTCTCTGGCTTCCAAATAATTCACATTTTTGTTTCTGGCCTTTTCCTTAGGCTATTTTCTATGCCTTTCCTTCCTCTTTTTATTTATTGAATTTCCTACCCATCCTTTAAAACACCAGTTAAATATTACCTCTTCTATGGATATTTCCTTGTTCTCTCCAGCTAATCTAACCTGACCTGATTTTTTTCAGTTCTCTATTGCATTTAGCCTTATGATTATTTGTGTGTCTTATCCTATAGCAGATTGTAAACTCCATGGGGAAAAACCATGTCTTATCTAAACTTTGGATCTACACTAATTCCTGGGAGAGTATTTGGTAGATAAGTATTTAATATATTTTTTGACTTTTCATAATTCTCAAGGAAAAAGTAGTCTGCCCAAAGAGGAAATTTCCTCACCAAAGGCTATGTTTCCATGACAAATGAATGTCTCCTATTTTCTTTCATTTGCCATTCATTGACCATCTCCCTTGTGACAAGTGCTGTGTCCCTTTGGGGATATGCAAATGACACCAAAGACACAGTCTCCCCCCTGAAAGAGTCTATAGGAATTAAAGCTGGAAGAGAGCTTGGAGATCACCTAGCCTAGCCCTCTAATTTTATATTTGAGGAAAGTAAGTCATAGAGATTAATTTACTAGTCCAAAAGCATAATGTTCAGTTAGCACCAACACCAGAATTGAAATTCAGCTCCTCTGACTTTAACTGGTACTTTTCCACTACACTATTTAAATAGAGAAAGAAGTATTTTTAGGACCCACTAGTATGTAATTTCTAGGCTGAGGGACACATCATAAAACGGAGTCTACTAAGAATTCATATTTTATAGTAAGAATTATATTTGTATTTCTGTAGCACTATTCCTGCTGAAGGAATGCTTCTTACAAAATTACATATGGCAGAGGGGGGCACCCCTCTGAAATTAGATTGGAATGCAGCCACCATCAGAAAGTGGCCAAGTGAATAACACTTCATGGGGTCAAAATTGAAGGGGAATTTCGGCCAAAGGTATTAATGAAGATCTGTTATGGGACTCAGAAAAGGAGAAAATAAGACCATGGTTTAAAAGACCTCATGCACAAATTTTTGCCTACCAAAAGACCAGTTTCTCCACTTCCAAATGATGAAAATATAAACTAACTATGGATCTCAGACTTGTAGGTATGTCAAAATCAAGATTTGATATTCTCTGCCATTTAGTTGATAATACTTCTGGGTGGATTTTAAAACATGGATAGATATAGGGAGTAAATTACAAGATGTACAGAAGAAAATGACTTACAGCACCTACTCTGTAATGGCTTTGCAATTGGCAACAGATAGTAAGGTTCATTTTGTCATTTTGGATTGTGGGGGAAGAATTGCGGAATGAAGTAAGGTATGATATGCTAGCAATTCAAAGGTAAAAAAAAGAAAAAAGGGCAATAAAATATTTAAATAATAGACAGAAAGAAGTCCATAAAGGGGGCAAAAACAAGTAGGGACAACGAGGTCATTACATATTAAAATCAATATACACTTTAAAAAAATCAAGTTGTACATGATGTAAAGATTCATAGTTTCATATGCATCATCCTCTTTTTATGTTCTTTGCAAATAGAAGTGAACATGATTTTTGATGTCCAGGAATTTCATAATTTTCAAAGAAAATGTTCATGAAAACAACATTGTGATGAAGTTGCATCTCCCAGTGCAGAAATTTCAGGTCCAATTTAATGTGAAGATCCTCTTCGCTACACCCACAATTCTTTCTGTATAAAGGATGAACAAAAGAAGGAGCATGAGATATGATCCCTTCCCTGTAAGTACATATGTATGCCTATATTTAAGGGCATATCACCTAGTAAGGGGGAGAATATATGAACATATCTGTATCAGCAGAGAACAATAATAACATTTTATATTGCATCTCAAAGTCTATAAAGTGGGAGTGAGTAAAAATCAAATTTGTTAATTAAAAAAATAAAATTTAATTTTTAAAAGAGTTTATAGAACTCCCTGTGACAGGCAATAAAAGTATCATTATTTCCATTTTACCAAAAAGAAAATGAGGTACAGAATTAAAGTGACTTGCTAGAATCCTATGGCTCTAAATAAACTAATCCAGTATCTTTGCCAAGAAAGGCCCAAATGGAGTCAGGAAGCCAACTGACATAACTGAAAAACAAAACAATGTGGTTTTAAAATATCACAACTAGAATCTGAACACAATTTTTTGATTTAAAGAGTAATATTCTGGTCCTTATAATACACCATAAAAAGTGCATATTTAATGAAACACCAAATTATATAGATATTATATAGATAATCCTTAATAAGGAGGAGGAATAGCAGTTACATAGGAATCAATAAATATTCCCTGAAGGAGGCCAAGGAGAGCTAGGAAGAGAGGGTGGAAAGAGTTTATAAGAAGCTAGAGACTATTAAATCAATCAATATTTATTAAGCATATGCACCAAGCACCACACTAATACCTGAAGATGCAAAAAGAGACAAAAGGAGCTTCACTTTCACTCAAGGAGTTTAAAATCTAAAGGAGAAACAGCTAAAAAAGTAAAAAGTTAAAAAGACATGATAGTCAACCAATCTGCAATATTTGATTGTACATTGACACTTAAGATGATATAAAGAAAAGAAAAGATAGTCCCAGGACTCAAGAAACTTTTATTCTAATGGGAGAAATGGCATTTTTTAAATAAGTGTATTCAAGAGACAAAGTAAATGAAAAAAAGTCTCTAGCAACTGGGAAAAAAAGAGAGGGAAAAAGGTTCAAAGAAAGTAATATTTGAGCCTGGCTGTACCAGGGGTTCTCTTCTCCAGGCACTGAAGCCCTTTGGCTTCTAGGGCCCAAAAAGACTTGGAGGAAATGGGGTCACATGGAGTCCTGCAAGGGAAGAAAGTGTCTACAGAATAATCCACTTACATTGAGACCTGTGTGTATTCCTTCTTCCTGAAGCACCTATAGAAGATATGACTGAGAGTCAAAGCATCTACCTACCATTCACTTAATCCTCATTCTGCTAAAAATAAATGGCCTAAATGTGGCTCCAGTGACTTAGGTAAGAAAGTGAAGAACTTGAGGATATAGTTGGTGTTCTCATCCAATCTCTGTAGAAGGGCATAAAATGGAGAAGTGAGCAACTAACTACATTAATGAGGAATGAGGAATAAAATGCCATTTCTGAATTTTGTCTATAAATGATAGAAGGACAAGGAAAATTGCATGAATAATGAGATTTATGTGGGAAGCAGGCTTATCAACAAGAGTTTCTTATGGGAGCAGCTAAGTGGCATAGTGGATAAAGCACCCGCCTTGGAGTCAGGAGTACCTGGGTTCAAATCCAGTCTCAGACACTTAATAATTACCTAGCTGTGTGGCCTTAGGCAAGCCACTTAACCCCATTTGCCTTACAAAAAAAACTTTAAAAAAGAGTTTCTTATGTTGAAATATGAGGGTAAAGAAGGAAAATATCCACATACATAGTTTTAAGAATAGCCCAATGTCATTGAAGACAATGAATCTGATGTAGAAAGAATATTCATAGAGATAACAATCTTAAAAATAATAGAATGCCCTCAGAAGCAAAAACTTGACAGTAAGAATTATGAATTAACCAGATGCAAAGGAAGAGGGAGGAGGTCAATTTGGCTGGTCAGACATCTCAACAATTAGTTCACATTTTAGAAGGGGGAAAAGACAAAAGAAGCACAATTAAGAACAATAGAACTATTCAAGTAGTGTCCAGAAATCTAGACTGTGAAATAGGCTGCAACTTGTGAAAGATCCCTTAAAAGGAGGAATACTTTTAGAAATATCAGAGTAAGAAAACAAAGAAAGGGATGGCCTCCTGATTTAGTGAAAATGATGTACTATTAAAATAAAAAAAAGAGAAGAAAGAGAAAAGAGAAAGCAGAATTAGGAAAGTAAATTTAGGACTGAAAGGAATTTGTAAGCCAAATCTAATTTACCTTCTTTTAGAAATGAGTAAACTGAGGCACAGAGCAACTGAATTGTTTGCCTATAGTCACACAATTACTGAGGTTACAGACACAGATCTGATTTCAGGTCTAACTGCCTAACTCTTCAAATTCTATTTTAATTTCACTTTTTTCTTTAAAAAAGGATAAAAATGTCTTAGAATCTAAGTTTTAGTTTATTGTTTTCAAACTTATTGAAAGAACTTATGTATATATAGTCATGAAGTCACTTTCAGAAATCTTTGAGGAATCATAGAGAACCAAACTTCAGATCAGGAGAAAGATAAATATTATTCAACTTCAAAAAAGAAGTACATAATAGAAATTTTAAATTAATAAATTTGAGCTTGATCAGAGATGATTCCAAGATCCACATGTTCAAAAAGCATGTGGATCTTGGAGTCATCTTCATCTTCTCATCTTCAATGAGAACTTAAAAAGTTACTAAGAGACTATATAGAGAAGAAGAAATCTCTAACAGACTCTTGGGGAACACCAATAATTATTGTTGCTATTATTTAGTCATTTCAATTGTATCCAAGTCTTCATGACCCCATTTGCAGTATTTTTCAGCAAAGATAGAGTAGTTTGTCATTTCCTTCTCCATATCATTTCACAGATGAGGAAACAAAGTAAATAGGGCCAAGTGATTTTCCTGGGGTCACACATCTGTTAAAGTGTCTGAGGCTGGATTTGAACTCATGTTTTCCTGATTCCAGGCTTAGCACTCCATCCACTGTGTCATCTAATTGCCTTTCACATAAAACTAAGGGAATCAAATAGGGGAAGATGAATGAAAGAAAGGAGTGTCATGAAAATCCAGAAATGAGAGAGAGTTCAGTCTCAATTTTTCCAGTAAAGTAAGAGAAAAGGTTCTCAAATAAGAGAGAAGATGGAGCTGTGGGAGACTTGAGGAGGGAAGAATAGGCTTGGAAAAACTTCTATAGACAGTATAATAGAGAATCAATTAAAGAAGAATTTTTTTAAAAGTCTGCTTTGTGGCAGTGACGGCCAGTTGCAGATAATTAAGATGAATTTGTGATATAATGTCAGAACAGTTTTGATTTCCTCCAGTTACATTCGATGGTGTGGAAATAAGAATGGAATGAGCCTTTGATAGGAGTAATACAAGACTTAAATGTAGTGAGAGAAGAGCAGCGTGTGTGTTTGTGTGTGTGTGTGTGTGTGTGTGTGTGTGTGTGTGTGTGTGTGTGTGTAAAACTTCTCTTGACAGCCTTCAGCCCTGGTTGATTCCTCCCACCACATTGAGCACCTGTAGCTCACTGCTGTTAACCAAAGGTCACAAATCCACAGGACATGATAGCAACTTGATTTATTACAAAAGAAAGGTACATGCATGTGGGAACTTCCTATACCAAGGACAAAGGAGCCCCATAATACAGACAGAGCCTTGGATATTTATATGTTATAGCAAGAATAGGATGTTGCAGGAGGGGAAGGAAAGGGAAAGGGAGAAATTCCTTAGGTCCTAGTCATGAGAAAAGTGGAGCATGGCTGGGGTCCCTCTTAGGAACTGCTAGACCATGATGGTCTTGCTTATTTGAAAAGTGCTTTTCAGATGGTTTCTCAAGCTGAGTTAGCTGACTCGACTTCAAGGGTACTGAGAGTTTAATAGAATTCATCTGTAAAGATTACTTATGTTAGTATAGAGGGGCTTCCTCTCTGGAAAATAGGGCAACTGAAGAAGACAAATTCAGGGGGTGACTTTGCTGCACCTTGCTCATTGTTGGTCCTCAAATGTTGACTGCTCATTTTCATGTATACCCATGACCTACCGATCTCTTCAACTCCCAAGACACCAAAGTCTAATTAAGGGCAGTTTTGAAGAAGAAAAAAGGAGGAAGATCATGTAGAGCAAGGCAGAACCTTAAAGGCCATATGATCTAGAGAGTGTTCAGTCTTTTTTTGATCCCTCTTCCACTTGACTTTCAGAAATACATGCTTTACACCCTAGTGCAATATAAAAATGAATAAGTTTTAAAGTATATACACATAAGAAAAAATAAAATAAAATATTTTTTAGAAAGAAGCATGGTGTTAAAAGCATATTTGTGGATTTGCTTATAAACTCCCTCCTTCTCCATTATCATTCAAATAACTAAAATATCTCTTATGATGGAAACATCCACTAAAGTAGATGACACTTTGTTGCTAGGAGATCTGAGTTCTGCATTGATCCCAAATATAATTAGAAATTACCTTTTATATTCTCCAAACTTATCCATAACTTTTTGCACTGTATGTCTCTCCAGAAGCTCATCCAGCTCATGTTCACCTGCAAACTGCTCTCCTCCTCCTAGCCAAGAAAAAGATTGCAGTTTGGTCTAGTGGATGCAGAACTAATTTGTAGCTTGGCATCCCCCCAAATCCATGGGCCCAGATTCATTCCATCAAGCCTTAGTGCCAACAGATCCCATTCAGAACTGGATGATGGTGGCTCTCTAGTGACAATACTTTTTGCCCACTACTTAAACTTAATTGGGAGCAACTTCCTGCATGACAACTCACACATTAAAGGAAAAAAATTTTCAGAATGGCACCTAGGATCTGTCCATTCACTCAATGCCAAGAAATTCCTGACTCATATCCAAGGGAGAAACAACTTGCAGAACCAAGTAGTAGGTAGTTCCAATCCCCTAGAACTATAACTCCACACATGCTATTTAATTAATAGGATTCTTACTCAACTGAATTATTTAAGAATGAGAATGGGAAGGCAGATGCTTGGTCCATGGACTTCCCTTCACTTTGCTCTATTGACTTTATTGCTTATTTTATTTGCAGGGGATTATAAACCCAATGGGAATTTGCTCCTTCTAGATAATGCCAGTTTAAGAATTGTTTACTATTCAAATACACTACTAAGTCTAGGAGGATTTAGACAGGATGTTGTGTGTGTGTGTGTATATAATTTTTGGAATCTCATAACCTTTTAGATTGTCAGTTCTCCATCTCTGGAGTAGGTTAGGAGGACACTAGCCAAACATCTATAATAAACTCATTGGTCATTATTCACCTAAAGATGGGAACTGGATCAGATGATCTGAGTTTCCTTTCTGGTCCAGAGCCTACAATAATAACTTATGTACAAAGTGCTTTAAACTTTACTAAATTCTTTACATGTATCATATTATATTCTGTTAGTATTGTAATAATGTTGTAAGGTGAAGGATTCACAAAGTGGAAACCATGAACTTTTAGGGCATAACTCTAAATAATAATTTTCCTTGCGTATGATACATTTTATTTTTATGCATTTAAGACATTGTTCTGAGAAGAGACCTATAGGTTTCAACATACTGCCAAAGAAGTTGCTATTACAAAAAAACTGAATTTTAATACTAGAGATATTTTGTTTCTCTCAAACCTGGAATCCACCCCCTCCTCACTTTCATCTTCTTCCTTAGCTTCCTCCAAAGCTCTCCTCAAACACCTACTCCCCTATGTGAGACCTTTCCTGATCCCTCCAGCTGCTAAAGACTATATCCTCAAGAACAACATTACCTTGATTTTACACTGGAATTCTAATCTCTATCCATCTTGTTTCTATCGGTTAAATGTAAGTTCCTTGAGAACAGAGACATTATTTTTGTCTTCATACTCCTGGTACCTAGGATAGCACCTGGCAGCTTCTTATTAAGTGTTAATTTGTTAATGAGGAAATTGATACAAAGTGACTTTCCTATATAGCTAATAAGCATCAGGAAAAAGATTTAAAACCAGATCTTCCTAACTTCAAGTACAGCACTACATGGACTAGTCATTTGCCTTCTTCAATCATGCTGAAAATCGTTATCAGTTGCCTCTGTCAAATCATTGTATCTGACCTGCTGTTGTTCAGTTGTTTCAGTCATATATAATTATGACCTTATTTGGGATTTTCTTGGCAGAGATACTGGACAGCAGTTTTGCATTTCCTACTGTGTGGCTCATTTTCTCCCACCTCAGAGATCTCACGTTTGCTATTCTCCTCATTTGGACAGTGTTCTTCCTTAGTTTTTTTCTTCTTAAAACACACACACACACACACACACACACACACACACACACACACACAAACAAACATCAAACATCAAACTTCAAAATTCAACTTATCTGGAAAGCATTGTTTAGCAGTACTTACCCTTGATTTCTCCATAGGCTCAAGCAACATGCAACATTTAGGCGTAAGTATCCATGCAGTTAAGTAATTATGGACTTGTTTAATACAGTTTTTCTCATCATTTTTAGATGTAAGAAGTCTATATTTTTTTTCTATCTGCACTGCGTCTCCCATTAGATTATGGATTCTTTGTATCCAAGAATTCAGGCTTCTCTTTTCTTTGTATCTCTGCTCAATACTTCATGGGCATCCAATAAATGTTTGTGACTAGTGAAGATTCTCCTGAATACAGATAATAGTATATGTAGCAGTAATAGGAGCAGCTCACACTATTATCTTCCCAGCATGCCAATTTTGACTATAGAAAGCAAATAAAAGTACAGGCAGGGAATTATTCAGTGTATACAGTTGTGGGTGGCATCCACAGAGAGCACTCTCAGGTGTGACCCTTTAAGTATCACAGTCACAGACATAATGAAGCATCAGATACTTTGAATCCTCAAAAGCAACTCATGGATGAACAGAGATGTGCAACGAATGTTCATTATGCAGAAGTGTGTGTAGTAGAGAATTTTGTTGTAAGCAATTGACTGAAGATGATTTCATTGAGCACTTACAGAATACTTTTGTTATAGACTATCTTTTGTTGCAATGGGATTTGACCTATCCATATTAGAAAACATATTATCTTTTCTCCTTCCTCTCCTTATCTTTCTTTTAAACCAAGCTCTAGCTACACTCCCATTCAGTGCTGGTTTCCTTGGTTACCAATGACTTTCTGTTATTCATTTGTGGATTTGGGGTGTTAAACAAAATATCTCCCTGCTTTTGTGTTGCCTTGACAAAGGTTAGAGGTAGCGATTGTGCTTTTTTGTCTAAAGAAAAGCAATGCATTTTGGGTTTTTTAGTGAGATTATTATAGTGAAAATAGGCTAGCAAATGACTTGCTTGAATTTTCAGTCCTAGAGAGGACATTTCTTTCCATCATAGGTTTCAGGATTTTGACATTTGGTTTAAAATGCTATAATCAGCCTGGATGTGCTGAAAGGATCATTAGGGTTTTTCTGTACAAACAAAATAGACTTAAGTGTGGTTTATTTTTCCATTTGAATCTATATAATATATTTGAATTGTCTAAACTTCATGTAAATAACAATAATAGCTCACTTTTATAGGGTACTGAATGGTAGCAACTGTACCAGTTTTGTAATAAAAGTATCTCCACCCTCATTTGACAGATGAAAAAACTGAGCTCAAAGAGGTTTGAAGTAACCAACCCAGGACAGCACAGCTTTAGAGGTTCAAAGTCAGAATTTGAATGCAGGTCCTTTGATTCCAAGGTCAAGGCTCTTTTTCAATATAGCATACTAACAATATAGCAAACTAACATATACTAACTTAACTAACTGGAAAAATAGAGAGGGAGTCCTATTTCGCTGATCCACACATCTTTACATTAGTGTAAAGTACTGTTCCATACAACATTGTGTTAAAATGAACTTAACCCAAGTGAATGTTAATTAAGCATAATAAGTGCACATCTTTTCTACATGGCAACTCATGGGGGCAGGCAAAGGAGATGGATATGGAGCATGTTGATGGGGAGATGTGTATTCTTAAAAAAATAAACCCAGTTTCTGAGTAATACTTCTGGAGATTTTAGCCTTGTTTCATTTTCATTTTCACATTCATATAACTAAGCCAGAAGAGACCTCCCTTCTATATATCTTAGTTCTATACCCTCATTTGAGATAAAAGAGATGCTCACTAGAGGAGTTCACATTAGACTTTAGTCCTTCAAATTCACTTTTCAGTGTTTTGTTGTTTCTTCCACATTCTGTGCTGCCTCTCAGCTGATATGGTCCTATGTCTTTGGGCATTTACTCTTTTAATAAAATGTCCAGAACTTTTGTTTTATTTTTCCACATTTTTTATATCTATTTATTACATACATCTATTTTTGAGGTTTCCCTATGAAAAGCTATAACTCTAAAATAGTGATGCCATTATATTATATTAAATTATACCACCTTCAAATTCTATCTCCAATGTTCCTCTTTCAAAAATGAAGGCTCCTTTGGATGTGATGTCTAATAATAAAAACACATTAACCAAATATTTACTCATTTTTGTCACAATTCAATATGAATTACTTGTGCCTAAGGACATGTTTCTTCTCAATATTACTACTATGAAGAGTTCTATAATAATTTAACATTCATAGAGAAGGCTTTAATTTTTAAAACACTTCATTCCATTTTATTATTTTTATAATGATCCCAAAGTAATCTCTATGTCCATATTCTTAAAATTAGATGGCATGTTTATTGAAGATTTTCTTTATATGTCAGGATTTCTACACTCCAAAATGCCAGAGGGACATTAGTCCAATTGAAGCCAACCTAAAAGCTTTAGGAAAGGAAACTGCCAAGTACTGTCTTTAATGACACTTGAGCATAATCAATAAAGTCTCTGAAAACACAAAATTTTAAAATGAACACCTTATACTTGAGTTACTCAGAGAAATAGTCATCTGTCATATTTATGCATGTAAGTGCACATAGATACAAACAAATATATGTGGAAGGCATATGGTGGATGGTGAATGGCTTTAATATACCAGGAAGACCTAAGCTCAAGATTTTTTCTGACACTTATTTGCCATGTGACCCTTAGCAAGTCACCTAACCTCTCAGTGCCTCTAGCAGAGCTCTCAAAAATCAAATTAAAGGAGTTGCAGATATGCCACTGCCAGGGAGCATGAGATTAAAAAGTAATTGGAAGATACTTAGCAAAACAAATAAAATACAATAGGCTATGGTAAATGTTAATATGTGTTTTCTTAAGTCAATATGAAGCCAGCAGGGATCCTTATGTACTGTTTTGTGGCCCCCATTTCCATTAAAGTTTGACAACCCTCTTAAATTAGAGATGAGTTGCAATGCATATTGGTGGAGGGATTTTTGCACCTCAAGTGCCTAATAGCAATGAAATCATAGCAGTTTTTGTCTTACTTTCATTGGTGAAGGAGTTCTCCCTTCCTTTTTTGGACTGGAACCTACTTTGCAGTTTGTAGGCAGTCTTAGAGAGTTGCCTGGGGTAGAAAGAAGTTGAATAATTTGCCTGGGGGTCTCATAGCCAATATATGTCAGAGACAAGGTAGGAAATCACATTTTCCTGACTCTGAAACAAGCTTTCTAATTACCACATTATTTTACTTCACCAATATGTATATATAGACATGTGTGTATGTATGTATGTATGTATAATATTCAATCTGTAATCTAAATCTGAATCCAAAACATATACTCAGAATTCCATTGCTCAAGACAACCAGGCTATCAGCCTGGTTTTTGCAAGGCAAAAAGCTAGTAAGTTTTCTGAAGGAATATGCAATATATGGGGGCAGCTAGGTGGCGCAGTGGATAGAGCACGGGCCCTGGAGTCAGGAGTACCTGAGATCAAATCCGACCTCAGACACTTAATAATTACCTAGCTGTGTGGCCTTGGGCAAGCCACTTAACCCCATTTGCCTTGCAAAAACCTAAAAAAAAAAGGAATGTGCAATTAGATGTATAGATGTCACCCAGGCTGCTCCTGGGGAGGGCATAGGTCCACAACACTCAGATTAAAATGTAATTGAGAAAGATTTAACAAATAAATAAAGTAAAATAAAACATAGCTTTATATTTTAAAACTCAATCAATATGCAACTCACAGAGATCCTCTTGGACAGTTTACTGGCCCTTCAATTTCCATTTAAGTTTGATATCACTACTGTACAATTTTTGTTTCACATGAGCCTTTATGAGAAATAGACAATAGTCAATTTGTAGACATGAATGATTCTGAGACCCATACTTCAAAAGAGAATGATAGATGGAGCTACCTGCCCTCTGGTCACCACATTCATCTGCCTCCCATAAGGACACTGGACAACAAATAACCCTGGTTTTGATGTGGGCAATTTCCATATTATTTGTTCCAGATTAGCCCTGAGTGATACTTGCTAGCCATCTACCCCACCTTTTTTACTATCTAGATTCCCTTAAATGCTGACTTCCTTCATGATAATATTCAGAGATCCATTTCGTTTACATTGTATTCTCAGAACTCAGCATAATATTTGACAAAATTCAGTTACAGAAAGAAATAGAAGTAGAGTCCATAGCATCCACTAACTAAGGTGTTTGGGATCACTTAACCAGTAGGCAAAAAATAGATATTGATTGTGGCTAAAGAGTTATGAGGTGGTATTTTGGTTATTACTACCCAGGGGTGAAATTACATATATTTTCAAGAGAAAATGCTCAGATAGTCATACAATTGCTAAATGTACTGGGATAAGATTAGTTTTAACTTACTATTGGATTTTGAAGGAAGATATAAATTGTGAATTGTTACTTAACATTATTTAAGCTGTCTGTTCATCTACACTGGTGATATTATTGTAAAATAATTTACAAAATATGTGCTAGTTATATGATTACACAGTTCTTTGACACTTTGAAAATTCATGATTTTATTAGCATCAGTACCCATAGCATCCATCAATGCAGACCCAAACCTCTCCACACCTTAGTAAAATATGTTCCTATGTTTCCAAGGCCAACAATCCAAAACAAAGGATGACACTGATAGTCAGTGATAGACTTTATCAGATTTAGACAAAATGGTTCTCTAATAACAGAAGTACCCAACTTGTGTTGGTAGAATGGTGATAGAAGATGGTGGTAGAAAGTGAATAGAGCCAAGATCACTGAGTTCAGATCCTACTTCAGACACTAAGTCTGTGATCCTGGGTACAAATACAAAGGAAAGTTTTTCTTTAGAAATTCTGTGAATAGAAGATATCTGAAGTAGAATATCTCTGTGTCTAGATTTCCTCATCTATAAAATGGGGATGGGAACAGTATTTTTTTTCTGTATCATTGCGAGGATCAAATGAATTAACATATGTTAAAAAAATTAAATGCTAGCTATTTTGCAAAGCCTTCTAGCTGAAAAGGTTGAAGAAGGACTTTAAGGCTATAAAGTCACCTAATAATTAGTCCAATTAGGACTTTAATGGAAGACCACTTGGCAGAGAGATAATGGATTCAAGTTACAGAATGAGGCATACATATTTGAATATGGACAATTTGAGTGTTTGTTATAACTGTGCATATTATCTAAAAGGGTTTTGTCCTTCTTATTTTCTCATTTTGTCTTCCTTATTAAGTCAATATGTAGCCAGTAAAGTTCCCTATGTACAGTTTTTAGTTGGTTCAATTATGTCAGACTCTAATTATCTCCTTCTGGGGTTTTCCTAGCAGATATTGGAATGATTTTCTATTTCCTTTTTCAACTCACTTTACAGATGAGTAAACTGAGATAAATATGGCTTAGTAACTTGCCTAGGGTCACATAGCTAATTACTGTCTGAGGCTCAATTGGAACTCAGGAAGATGAGTCTTCCTGGCTTCAGGTCGAGCTCTCTGCACTATGGTACCAGCTAGATACACAATTTAATGGCTCTCATTCTTACTTAAGTTTGACACCACTGCCCTGAGTCACAGAGAAGTTCTAATCTATATCAATGAAGAGAAAATAATAAATACTTTATCATTTAAAATAAAATACTAATTCTAAAATGAAATAAAAAGACTTGGAGAATTAATCAGTTAACATATTTTCATTGTTAGAAAGAGATAGTTTGTTGGCACAGTGGATAGAATGATGAGCTTGGAATCAGTAAAACTGATTCTAATCAGACTTCAAACACTTACTAGCTGTGACTTAGTGACTAAGTGACAAATCACTTAGCCCTGTTTACCTCAGTTTCTTCTTCTGCAAAATGAGCTGGAAAAGGAAATGACAAACCTCTCCATTATCTTTGTCAAAAAGATATGAAAATGAGAATATGGAGTGTTGGACAGAACTGAATTACAAATTGTTAGTTCTTACTAATAGTACATTAACTCTATATAGCTGGTTAGAAAGCTGACCTTATGGTCAGGAAGTTCAAACTTTCAGACACAGATTGGCTATGTCACTCATGACAAGTCATTTAACCTCCCAGTGTCTTTGGCATCTCTCATAATTTGCAAAGAAGCTCTTGATCTGCAATGGTAAAGAAAATTTCCTTCTCAAGAGATCTCTATAGCAGTGAAATCATAAGTCTAATCTAAAAATAATTTATCATTCTTCTCTCTCTGCCAATGGAGTTTGCTTGCCTTTATGCAATATATTATAAACTAATAGAAAATCATGGAAGTCAAGAAATATTGGATTCCTTGAAGGAAAATGGTGATAAGTAATTATGGATTCCTATCCAAGTAACTCATTTTCAAGAGGATCTAAATATTCTGGACTTATGCTTTTTTTCTACTTTAAACTCTACCTCAAATAGCACTTCTTCTATGAAGTCTACCTTGAGAATCCCCAAGCATTAAGTACTTCTTATAGTGGGCCTCACAAATATTTTTTTAATTTCTTTTTGATGTATTTATCCACATATTATTTTGGTATTCTGTATTGGTATCATCACAAGGATCAAGAGATAATAGATTTAAAATTATCAGATCTTAGAAGTCATCTAGTCCAATCCCTTCATTTTGCATGTAGTATAAGATCCCACCTTTGGACTACCTCACTCCAAACCAATAGGTTTAGTGACTTGCCTACTAATAAGTCTGTGAGATTTTTTCCCAGAGAAGGGGCCAGTCATGGCTACCATACTGCTACTACTCTACTCATATCTCATGGTTCTAGGGGTAACCAGTTATAGGTTAAATACCAAACTGTGTTCTATACACAATAGTTGCTTAATATATTTATTTTAATTACATTATGCTGAATAGTTGAAAAAGTAACTTAAGCTGTTTGGGCCTCAGTTTCTTCATCTATAAAGTGAGTCATTTAGTTCAAGTAATCTCTAGTATGGAAAATCTGGACTGTATTCTAAATAGCAGAGACATTGCCTTTCCAACAAAGGTCCATATAATCAAAGTTATGATTTTTCTAGTAGCAATTTATGGCTGTGAGAATTGTATTACAAGAAAAGCCAAGGACCACAGAATCAACACTTAAAAATTTTGATGTGTGAGAGAAGACTTTTGAGAGTCTCTTGAATAGCAAGGAGATCAAATCAGTCAATACTTAAAGAAATTAATTCAAACTGTTGGTCGGCAGGTTAAATACTAAAATTGAAGCTTAAATACTTTGGTCACCTAATGTAAAGATGGGACTCCTTGGAAAAGAGCCTGATTTTGGGAAATACAATGCAAAAGGAAAGGGGTATGATAAAGTATGACATGAATAGACAGTGTCATGGAAACAATGAGCATGAACTTGGGCAGACTTGAGAGATAGTGGAGGTTAGAAGGGCAAGGTATATGGGTTTATATGAAACCATGGGATCATGAAACATGCCTGAATAACTTAATAACAACAACAACAATCCCTAAGTTTCTTTCTATCTCTAAAGCTGTAGTTTTCCAAACCTCCAATATCCATTAATAGTTGGTAAGAATGGTACTTTTTTATCAAAGAGATAATGCCTAAGAATTCAATAAGTGTTTCCCATCATCAAGGCTGCTTCTTTTATTAGGCTTGCTCCAGATAAGACCTGCTGGCATTTGACCCATTCTGAACCAAGTGTTGCTAACAGTATCAAGAAGGCGATGGCATGAATTTGTCAACTGTTTAAATTCCTGCTGAGCACTGAAAATCAAAATAAAGATTGAATGAAGATTTGTATACATTATACTTAAAGCTTTCACACTAGAGATTTCCCTCTTTGACCAACAAACTCCTCTCCTTCCACATATTTCATTCCAACTCATTCTTCTCTATTTCTACTTACCCTTTGCTACAACCTTTGGAATTGAGTGCTAGAGCTATTTCCCAACTGAATAATTTACTTTAAAACTCTACTTTCTTTTCCATTATGACCCAAATCCCTTCCCTAGTCATATTCAACTCATTCTACACTATAGATGGCAAATCTCATATTTTGACAAGCTAATAATGATCTGTATTATTTGACTAGAGGCTTGCCTGCATTAAGCAGTCCTGATGATATGTGGGTTCACTTAATCAAGTATTTTTCAATAGATACTGAAAAAAATATTTCTCTATTCCCTCTTCGGCAGAAAAAAAGATATTAAATCATAAAGCACTCATGAGAAGGGAATTATATGTGGGTGCTAAATCACAAGCATACAATTATGGAAAGCTTTCAGATATATTCTTGTGTTGTTATAAGTAGGATCACCTTAATATTAAGAAGACTGTTGTTTAGAACAAAGAACCCTGGACCAAGGATCAGAAGATAAAGATTCCTTTTGTGTATTGTCCACCATCATTTGATTACGGCCTGCAAAATACATAGTGGGTGCTTCATAAATATTGATTGATCAATTATTCCTGACTATTGCTTAATAGTTGAATGATCTGGGGCAAGTCACAATGTTTCTGAGTTGATTTACTCACTGTGATTTGGTAATAATAATAATACCTCTGTACTTCACAAAATTATAAGGATAGTATGACATGAGAGACATGAAAGCATTGTGAAAACCTGTGAAAGCATCATGCAAGTATGAAATATTATTTGAAACCTAATAGTCAAATATGTTCATATAGCACTTAATACTTTTTGCATGTTTGATTATGTGTACATAAATACATAAGTGCATACACATGCACACTTTTATTTACTTTGGTTCAGACTTGTGATTTCATTAGCCTGTATAATTCCAAGTATTGGAACCAATAAAGATGAGAAATTCGTCTATAATTCAGAGTATTGTTAGCCCTGCTGAGAGGCTAAGTTGCTTAATTATTGCTTGTGTATAGTGCCTATATCTCTTATACATAAGAGAAGGAACTGGGAACCACATCTTCCTGACATCAAGTCTATGGTACCTCTCTAGATACATACACATATGTCTATAGTAAGGGAGTGCAGCTTCTCCCAGTTGATTTCACTCTTTCAAGTGGGCTAAGGAAAGTTCAGACAATCAGATTTCCACATTTTAACTTGGGAATCTTGAACATGAGAATGTAATGTTAATTTAAGTATCAAGAAAAAAAACCTTCTTCATTCTTATAATTATAGAATTCAGCTGAGGGACTTTAGAGAATCTAAATTCTCTAGTTTTTCAAGTGAAGAAATTAAGGCTCAGAGACTTTGTAATTTTATTATTGTCTAATAAGTGATATGACACAGTCAACATTTAAAACCGAATCTTGTCTCTAAAGTTTTCCACTACACCATGCTTCCTCTTTCTATTCTTTCAGTGATTCATTAACTAAACTAATATTTCCTGAATACCAACTAGGTAGGAGACATCAGAAGATGAGGGAGGAAAGGTATTATGGCTACTGTGTGGTATCATATTATGGAGAAGCATAATGTTTGTCCTTCATTTTTTGAAGAAGACCACATCAGCAAGGTGATGCCATGAAAAGTACAGGAACTAAATCTGAGTGAGGGGGTGCAGTGCTAAGTCACCAACCTCACTTTTACCTCGAGAGTCATCTGAGTCCAGTGGCCAGATATGAATCAGATTGACTGGAGATGGCCCCGGTCAAGGGGACTTGACCAAGTTCACACAGCTAGTAAGAGTCAAGTGTCTGAGACTGGATTCAAATTCCAGTCCTCCTGACTCCAAGGCCAGTACTCTATCTATTGTACCACCTAGCAGGACCTGAGTTCAAATTTGACCTTAGTCACTAGCTAGCTGTGTGACCATGGGCAAGTCATTTAAACCCAAACAATTGCTTTCCAAAAGCACAATGGATAAACATAGATAGGAATTAGTAGAGTTGATTTTTTTCATGTACTCAAAGGTGGCAAGATACATCATTGCATGGTCATTTCATAGTGTCATGCTTATGATAAGTATATTCAAAAAATCATTATATCTTTGAAATAATCAGAGATTATGCATAATATCAGTTGCAGAGGATGCAGAGGTTCTTTGTAATGAGTAGAAAAATTCTACTCTAAGAATTTAATAAGCCATCTAAATTAAATTTACATACACTTTGTTACTTATTGCCTTGGATAGAAAGGGAAAAATAGATGAAGATAGTGAGGAATACATTATAAACTTTGCTAAGGAATAAGGACAGAAAGTGACCAAAGATATGTGGATCACACAGAAGCCTCACATCTCTACAACAAGAATACTTTCTTCAAAAACAGAATGCTTATTGAAGCATTAGACATAATGAGATCCAAATAAATAACATCACAAAAAATGAAATTAATGTGGTTTAGCAAAAAGTAAAAGACTTGTCACTGATATGAAAGTCATTCCTGTAGTGACAATCTATGTATTGACATACCTCTGACTTGTCAAGGAAAAGATCAAAGTTAGTATAAAGTTATTGAAAAAAAGAAAAAGTTGAGAAACAGAAATGGAATGTGTCCAGATATGGAAAAAATTGAAGCAACTTAATCCTGACTTATTCAACCAGTTACTGATAAAATAAATGGATATTGGACAGTAGAAAGACTATCTGTTAGTCAGTAAGCACTTATTAAGAGCCTACTATGGGTTAGACACTATGCTAAATAAGTACTGGGAGCTTAGCAATAAAAGACAAGATATAGTCTCTGCCTTTGGGGAGAGCAAGATCTAATGGGAGGAGACAAAAACAAAGAAATATGCACAAAAAAGCTGTATAATCTAATAAATGGGAAATAATGGGGGGGTAGGCACTGAAATTAAGAGGCAAAGGAGGTATCTTTATGTAGAAGATGGGTTTTTGGTTGGAACTTAAATTATAATGAATCTATAAAGCTTAGCTGAATAGATAAATTACTATTACAAATAGACTGAAAGAGTATAAATAGTCCCTTAGTTGGAAAATATTCAATTTATTTGCCAAGTGGAATTAAATGATTATCATAGACAATACCCTTTTCAAAATATAACCTAGTTTATAAAATCAAATGAAGAATAATAATAGAATAGTATGGACAATTTCGTACAAGCAAAGAGAATCCAGTTTCAAGTTATACTCTTTTACATGAGTATGAATCAATTCTTGGAATTTCTATAGTATTCTGGGGTCTGGTCATCTATAAATGCAAGCCTCATTCATAGAGAATCTCTCTACAACTTGGGACTCTGTCACTAATATGAAAGTCATTACTTTCATATCAGTGACACAAAATAAACAAAGTCATCCCAAAGGCATCCAAAGATGAAAATGGATGAAAGTCAAAAGCATGAAAAAATACAAAAGATCTTCAGAATTGCAGTGGCAAATAAAATTTAGCATCAAGGACAGTAAAACTGCCATGCTTATACTCATATATTCTAAGACACTAACTATAATGATCATACATAAATGTGCTTATGGAAGAAATAGAAACAGCACAGAAAAGAAGATGGAAAAACTAGCCAAATTTGACCAAATTTACAAAGAGGATATCTATGCCAGAGTCAATACAACCATGAAGACATGGAGGGAAGGGTGACCCATTCAAGCAGTGTCTAAGGCATAGGGATGGTAGCAAAGAGAAAATATCAAAGATGTGGAAACAATTGTCAATCTATTAATATATTCTCCCAAAAAAATGAATAGCAACAGTAACTACCAACCTACATGCCTGCTTTTTTATTATACATTTTTATGAGAATAACTTCTAAATGCATGTTAGTAAACAGGAAGCTTTCACAGGTGATATTCCATAGGGGATCACATCTTTACCCTCATACAAATGACATAAAAATATATTGAACTCAAGATCCCACTGTAATTTTTGTTTCTTTTTTGAAAAGTATTTGTGGGTAGCTAGGTGGTGCAGTGCATAGAGCACCAGCCCTGGAGTCAGGAGGACCTGAGTTCAAATCCAATCTCACACCCTTAATAATTGTGTGACCTTGGGCAAGTCACTTAATTCCTTTGCCTTAAATAAATTAAAATAAATTTTAAAAATATTTGCTTCAGTAACATTCTAAAAATTTCTTGTCCAGCAAGTAGTCTCCCATTCATATATCAGGAGAATTAAAGATTCCTTGAATGATAAGATGATACAGAAAAACTTGTTCACAAACTGTTTGATGATAAATATACAGTGCTACATAAAACAAGGAGACTACATTCTCCATAGCTGTTCAAAACTGTGATTGAGGAGATCCCAGTACAGAGTCCAAAGTTGCAGAGAGATTCTCTATGAATGAGGCTTGCATTTATAGATGACCAGACCCCAGAATACTATAGAAATTCCAAGAATTGATTCACACCCATGTAAAAGAGTATAACTTGATCAATTGTTATTATCTGGAACAGATAGTACCAATGGGCAATGAGATGGACCTAGAATAAGTCAATAAAAGGATAGAGAGCTATATTACCTTCAGGAAAATTTTAAATTCCTTTAATGACCCCAGACTTCTCCCAGAAGTAAGGGTTCAATATTTTGATACCATTATTCTAGGGAGGGGCTGTTATCTGACTACAAGACCTAGAACACAACAACAATACATGAAGAATGGAAAATGAGCATCACAAATGACTGTGAATGTATGTACCCACCTTCATGTCACCTTTGAGGAGACAGCAACACATAACTAATGAAGGAGAGAGTTTCAATGATAATAGGAGTTAAAGATGTCATCAATATAGAAAAAAGTAGACTCATTTGTTGGCACAAGCAAGGGATGACAACCAGATTGTTTGAATTCTCCATTGAGATCCTTAAGATTTCAGAAGAAAGAAAAGAAGACCTGCAATGGGTAGACACCACAATGGGAAGATATGGACAAAAGTCATTGAGGATGAGTGGCCATAGATAACTTCAAGTCTCCGTCTTTGGAAGAAACATCCAAACTAATGATGTTGCTAATACACTTGAGTATATTTAGTATGAGCACATGATAAAAGAGTATCATTTTACATCAGTATACATTATACATAATTGTAGAACTTACATTTGTCTTTAATCAAAGGGACTGAATTATTTTTTTAATAATGATTTTACAATTGGGCCATATATCTAGGAGCATGTTTCTAAACATAGCAGTTCATTTGGCAAGTGTCTACACAGACTTTTGGCTGTATTTCAGGAGTAAGCTGTGGGCTTGCCCCTACTGCTGCTGTTCTCACAGTCATGGATTTAACCATGCCATGCATTCTGTCCTAAATGACTAAAGCAAATAGGTCTTGACTGACATTAATGATAAATGCTTTGCCCTAAAACATCACATATCAATATATACTCTTATTTGGAGGAGAGTTTGATTTTTTAAATGTTCTTTCATCCCATATATGCTATTTTGCATTGAAAAGACCCTTGGGATATCAGGATAAATATGCCTAATGTTCTATGCATTGTCACCATCTGCTTTCTATTAGGTGTCTAGTTTGATTTATATAAAACAGCTTCATTTTCCCATATATGTGTACTTTTATATGTACATGTTATTAATTCACTACATAGAGGCAAACACATGATTTCAGTACAAATTTAATTTCTTTTGTTAAAAATCAGTTAACAAGCATTTCAGGCACTGGGTGAAATGCAAAGTTTAAGTAAGATATAGTCCCAGACTTCATGGAACTAATGATTGATTAGGACATAGCTATAAACATAATACTATGTGTTTCTCATTGAAAAATTATAAAGCGGAATGGCTAGGTGGCACAGTAGATAGAGCACAGGCCCTGGAGTCAGGAGTACCTGAGTTCAAATCTGGTCTCAGACACTTAATAATTACCTAGCTGTGTGACCTTGGGCAAGCCACTTAACCCCAATTCCTTGCAAAAACCTAAAAAAAATGAATAAAATAAATTATAAAGCAAAGTCCTTTCTCAATGGATTGAGAAAACAAATGCCCTTTCTTGAAATAGTTTGTTATCATATAATCTAATGAATAATTTTATTAGGAAATAAA
Organism: Macrotis lagotis; assembly: GCF_037893015.1. Classification (NCBI taxonomy): domain Eukaryota; kingdom Metazoa; phylum Chordata; class Mammalia; order Peramelemorphia; family Peramelidae; genus Macrotis; species Macrotis lagotis. Next base: position 155,034,359 of record NC_133664.1, on the reverse strand, counting down.
GTATGTTTTTATTATTCTAAATATTACTCAAAGTGAATGTGAAGATAGTTAACATTGTTATAGAATCTTAGAATCTTATAGAAATCAGAGTTCACACAGAAGTCATAGTTCAACTCACTGCAAATATTTACAATGTTTCCTAATACCATATACCATTTAATTATAATTAATACCAAATTGGGCTAAAGATTTTAACAAAACCTACATTAAAATAAAAAAGGTCTCTTTCTCTACATTAACTAGGATTCTCTTTACCCTCACCCTCCAAGATATCATAAATAAAAACTGAAATTACTGAGTTCTTTGAAGGGATATACTGGAGTCAGCTTGAACAAGTTTGGAGAACTATTTTTTAAATTTTAAATGATCACTCACACCTTAGAATTTGATTCCTGTTATATTTGAGTCTTAATTTTTTTTGTAAATTGGCTAGACTTAAGAAAGTGATAGAAATGTTAATAATGAAAAATTCAACTAAAAATGTATCAGGTACATTTTTTTTAGAGAGCAAGTTGTTAAAAAAAAAAACCCTCTACATCTTCTCTTTCTTCCCATCACCTTGACCCAAAGGTTCTTATTGGAGCTGTTCTTTGACTATTTTACCTCCTATTCTGAGTATGAGGCAAGAGATTTCTGCATGATGAAACTATGGATTTCTGGATTAAGGACAAAATCATTATTCAACAAGTTGTCTTAACATGATCATTCATTCATTCAGTGATGATCATCATATTGTTGAGACAGAAAAGAAACCCAAACCAGTGATAGAGGCAGAAGGGAGAAAAATAACTTTCCACCATGGTTACCTTTATATTCATCTTTCCTCTTCCTATAGGTAGCTAAACCAGAGAGTGAGGTACCACCCTGGCTTTCTTGCCCCTGGCTATGATTTCTTAATTGTACTATGGATTTTTTTTTTTTGCTTGAAAACTTAGTTCAATGCCAAATTAAGTCACCTCCAGTTTCCTATATCCTAATAATTCTATTGAAGGAAATTCCCCCTACTCTGAATCCTGGAGTCCAGATTTACAGCCTCACCCCAAATTTTGAACCAGACCCTTGACTTTATTGCCCTTGGTTCTTGCAGATAATACAAAAGTCCCTAAGTGCATCATTGGCTTTGACCTTTTAGCCTCCTGACCTGCAGAGAAGTAATTTGGAATCATTCATCCCAGATTCATGTGGGATGTTTAGAATTGATTTCCTCCCAGTATTCTGTCTTCAACCAGGGACTTCTTTAACAAAACCTGACAATGCAATGAGCGATCAGCACACCATCTGCCTTGTCAGCACACTTGAACTGATTTACCCAGTGCCAGTTCCAGGATTAGATTTCTTTCTGATCAATCTCAGTTTGGACAAATAATCAATCTTTTTGGCTGTAGAATCAGTGTGAAAGAGAAAAATGTTAGGTATGCAGTGATAATTATTTGTGTTATTCAAAGTTTCCTCTATTTCCTTGAACTAGGGATAACTTTCATATTGTTTGTATGTTGTAAACAGTTTATCTTCACAATTACAGTGGTGCTTGTTATTGAGATTGCCATCTTTTAAACAATTTGATCGTGAAATGTCTTTGCTGGAGGGAGCTATAAAGGTGCTATGTAAGCAATACAAAATCAGCTTCCTACTCACCTTATGCTGAAATGTGAGGTTTTCTGAAAATGGGTTACTCATTTTAGGAAGAAAACCTGTAGTGTTGCCGTGAAAATAATTTTAAAATACTCTCGATTTATGTAGAAGATAGCCTGGATATATAGAATTAGGACTTAACTCCACAGAGTTGGTAGTTAAAACCATAAGAGAATGATGTTGTCAAGAGAGAGAATGAAGAGAGAAAACCTGTGATGAGTACTCATATTAAAAGATTCAAAAGAGGCTGGAGAGTTAATGACAGAGCCAGAAAAGAAGCAGTCAGAAAGGTAGATGGAGGACTAGAGGAGTATATTGACCTTGAGTGTGGGAGAGGAGAATGGATAGGTTACTCCTAGCATATGGAGAGCTGAAAATAATCCAGGTGGGGCCTTATTAGAAATGGGTGATCAACAGCATCAAAATATATAGAGAGGTCAAAGAGGATGTACAGGGGCAGGAAAATGGAATTGGGTTTTATGATTAGGAAATCATCGTTGACCAATGAGAAAGAGAAGTCTCAGTACCATTTTGATTACAAGGAGGAGAGGAGAAAATTTTTAGTAAGGAATTAAAGATTAATCATTCAGGCAATAAGCATTTATTAATCACTGACTTTATTCTAGGCACTGTTCTAAGCACTTGCAAACAACTTTTTCAAAAGGTTAAGGTTAAAAGAAGAGTAATGAGAGAAATTAATAACAGGATGAGATAAAGGGTTAGCTTTAGTATTAGGAAGACTATCTCTTCTTATACAATAACAAAGGAAATAAAAGTAGTCATTGTGAAAAATTGAGAAGTGAAGGAAGAATGACTCCATATTGTATGACCTCAATCTTCTTAGCTAATAAGGGGATTCAGAGAAAGAAAGAATCCTTTTTTTTACAAGAAATGTTAGAAAAAGAAGAAAGCAGTTTGGCAGAAACTAGGTTTAGATCGGCAGCTTATAACACATATAATGAAAATGCAACTGTAATATTAAAAATTCAACATAAAAAATTAGTAAAGAGGAAATCAGTTTGTTTTCAAAACTGTGGTTCAGGGAAGAATTTTTGCTAGATACATAGGTTTTATGCTGCTTGGAGGGAAATGTTCAAAATTGGTCAGACTGCCCTTTTACCCTCAGATTTTTTTCTAGCATAAGGCATTTTGAAGTGATATTTATAGGAATCTTGGATAACAAAAATATCACAAAATAATTTCAAAAAAAGATTAGATCAAGATTCTGCTTCATCTAATCTAGAAATTGTAATCAGTTTTGGTTTTGGCTTTGTTCTCCTTGAAAACAGTGAAGCTTATGGGCATCTACTCAGAAAAAATATTTTTAAATGCACAAAATAAAATACATTGCCTTACAAAGGAAATCAATTTTTATTGAAATATAATTATCAAAGTATTTTAGGAGCAAATTCAAGGGTCCTAGACCAAGATTTCCAGATGTAAGACAGTAATGATCATATGATCTCTTGTTATTGTTGTTTGGTCATATTGACTCTTCCTAAGCCCACTGGGGTTTTCTTGACAAAGAGACTAGAATGTTTTGCCATTTTTTTCTCCAGCTCTTTTTCCAGATAAGGAAACTGAGGCAAACAGGGGGACTTGCCCAAGTTCACACAGTTAGTAAATAACTGAATTTAGATCTTTCTGACTCCAGGCCTGGGATTCTATCCACTGAGCCACCCAGTTACCCCAATCTTCTCTTAAAACTATTCATATTCTTCTTTTGTTAGAATATTCAAGGTTCTCCTGGAGTACTCTAAGTTGCCTCTACCTCCCTTTTATTCATACCGTAATAACTCCTGTGGGAAAAAGAGGTCAATTCCTTAGGTGGGTCATAAGGTGGGGCAGTGGATAGGCCTTGGAGTCAGGAGGACAGGAGTTTGAATACAGCCTCAAACACTTGGCATTGACTAGCTGTGTGACCCTGGGCAAGTCACTTATCCCTGACTGCCTCACATCCAGGGCCATCTCCAGTTGTCCTGATATATATCTGGCCCTGGACCCAGGTGGCTCTAGAGGAGAAACTGAGGCTGGTGACTTAGCACAGTACCCCTCACTCAAATCCAATTCATATGCTTATCAAAGTCTTCTTTCAGAATGAAGGACAAACATCTAATCCTTTAAGGGGAATGAACACAATCCTTTTTAACTAGGTAAAACATAATAATAATAATAATAACAGCTAGCATTTATAAACCTAAGATTTATAAAGTCTTACAAATATTATCTCATGTGAGCCTCACAAAAACCCCAGGAAGTAGGTATTATCATTATTCCCATTTTATACATGTGGAAACTGAGTCAGACAGAGTTTAAGTGATTTGCCCAGGGTCACATAGATAATGATTGTCTGAGGTCATATTTAAACTCAGTTCTGCCAGGATTCCAAATCCAGAGTTTTTATCTAATATGATAGAGGAAGTAGGGAATTCTGCAAGCCAGAAGTGAGGAAGAGATCATTCCAAGCATGGGGGACAGGCAGTATAAAGGCACAAAAACAAGATATGGACCACCATGTTTAAGAGACAACAAGAAGGCCAGTTAGGCCAGATCACAGAGTTATAGGAAGTAGATACCATCTGACCTGGAAAGGTAAGTTGAGATCCCGTTCTTTTTAATATAATATTATGATCATATTATACAACTATATTAAACATATATAATATAACAATATAACATTTAAAATGAAGGGCATCAAGTCAGAGTTGATGTTTTGTCCAAGAAGCATTTTGGAGTCACAGGCAAGTGACATAGTCAGACCTGAACTTTAAGGAAAAAATCACTCCATGAAAAGAGAGAAAGGGCCAAAAGATCAAGTAGGAAACCTATATTAGTTCAGGTGAGACATGATGAGAAACTGAAAAATAAAATTTTCAAAATTAGGATCATCAACTATAAATGACCATTTGAAAGTATTTCCAAATTAGAAATTAGAACAAGTGAGATCTCATATTATATAATTTAGCAAGCATGGATCAGTGTCAGAGGGATTCCATAAAGATAAAAGCATACTATTCAATCCCCAACTGAAGAAGCTATGAATTAGTCAAGTTATTTTATTTTTTAAACTGAAATTGTAATAGAAAGTTCTGATCTCTTTGACTCAAAATTCTACTATTGAGCTCAAAGAAAGAACAGAAACAAGGGACTACCTAATCCTTGCCAAAATATTCCTGACAACACTAAAAATGTAATAGCAAAAAAGTAAAACCCAAGTGAGTACACTTTGATTAGGAATTGGTTGAAAAGCAAACTGGGATAAGAATGTAATGGGATATTATTATATAAAAAGAAATTATGAAATAATGAATTCAAGGAAACATGGGGAAATTTGTATAAACTGATATAGGTCTGAATAAATAGAACTAAAAACATAATATTCATAAGATTATAACATTTAAAGGAAGTTGTATTCTTAGGTAACAAAAATCAATCAAGGTTGGATATATTTTTCAGATGCAGTCACTGTATTTGTTTTTTTTAATTATTTTTCTTTCTCAGAAGTAAATTCAGAGGTTTTTTTTCTCTTCCCTGTGCTCTCACCCCAAGAAAAGACTGTGAGTTTGATTACCTGGTATTGAGGAGAGGTGGGGATGTTGCTAGTAAAGATTTACACCATCTCTGAGGGGAGTGGGATAAGGAGTCTATAAGAGTAAGAAATGGGAAGTAGAAGCAAAGTCTCACCTGAATACTCTGAATTTGTAGTTGGTAAAGAAAGATCAATTTGACAATTTTCTCCTGTAGTGCTCAGCAACCCTAAAGAAGGAACTGAGAAACCAGTTGATAGGAACTACACAAGGATGAGAATATTAAGACTGAAAATGGTAGAATTCCAAGGTAAGGTGTTCTTGGATATTATCTAGTAAAACATTAAAGAGGTCAACTTCAGGTCAAGGCAGAATAGGAAAGTAGATGATGATAGAGTACAACAAGTGAAGTGGAAAAATAAGGATAAGTGAAGGAGTTGAAAATCACAATAGGGGGTGAAAAGTAGATTTTATGAGAGTAGAAAGAAGAAAAATAGTAAATCTTGAACAGAAAGTAAATTTTTGAAATTCAAGATGTTAGAAGTAGTCCAGTTCTAAGAGGTGATGAGGTATGGCAATGAAGCATCCTGAGTGATAATGTTGATAAGAAGACTAGTCAGGAAAACTCCAAACATGACCTGGTTGTTCATTAGATTGTGATCTTGCACAAATCATTTAACCTTCCTTAACCTTAAATCCCTCCTGTGCAAAATGAGGACAATAATCGTATCTATCTCACAGGATTGAGGAGAGATTCAAATGAAACAACAGATATTTAACGCACTTTACAAATCTTGAAGCACTGTATATTATTATTAATAATCTTCTAACTAAATGATTGAAGTTAGATAGAAAACATTCTAGGAATTGAGCAGCTTGAGTTGTGGGAGAGGTGGGTTGTCAGAGGTGTCTATATGAATACTGAGTCCCCAAGGATATTGTCAGGAGATATTGTAGAAAGAAAAAAACAGGTATTAAATTCATTCTAAAAATTGAAACAGTGAGTCAATCTTACATATAGTATAAAGAATCTTGTGCCTGACATCCAGAGCAATAAAGAAGATGGGCATCCTAAAGTTTAGGATTAGTTTAGGTAACTGAGGATGTTGACTCTCTAAAAGAAAAGAGAAAGACTAACCTTGAAGAGATGGCATAATAGCTATCTTGGAATGCTGTATTTGAAAGACAATCTGTGGATGAAAGATAAGATTCACTCAGTTTAACCAGAGGGCAGAATTAGGAGTAATTGGTAGAATTTGCAAAGAATACAAGGAATACTTCTGATAGAGATATTAAAAAATTGAAAGGGCTACCTCCAGAGGTAGTAGGATCTCCTTTATTGAATGATTTCAGGTAAAGATTAGATGGTGATGGAGCTCTGTCCTCTGCCTCTGGAACAGGACTCTGGGGTTCTGACCACATTAAGATCCTGATAGCAGTCTAGGCCCCACCACAGAACAGCAGGGACCCCCCCCACCTCAGCCCCGTGGCAGAGGGAGGTACTTATGGTCATTCACAGACCAGGAGGGAGGACAAAGCCTCACACACTGAGACCCTTGTGGGAGTGTCCCAAAAGCTCAAGAAACACCCCAAACCAGTCCCAGGCTGGGAAAATGAGCAAGCAGAGAAACAAAAAGAAGACTATTGAGAAATATTTTGCAAATGAGCCCAAGAAGGACCAAAATACTCAGTCTGAAGATGAGGAAGCACAAGCTCCTGCATCTAAAGACTCCAAGAAAAACAGAAATTGGGCTCAGGCTATGATAGAGCTCAAAAAAGACTTTGAAAATCAAATGAGGGAGCTGGAAGAAAAACTGGGAAAAGAAAGGAGAGAGATGCTGGAAAAACATGAAAATGAAGTCAGCAGCTTAGTCAAGGAAATCCAAAAAAATGCTGAAGAAAATAGCATGCTAAAAAACAGCTTAGGTCAAATGGTTAAAACAGTTCAAAAAGTTATTGAGGAGAAGAATGCTTTAAAAAGCAAAAATTGGCCAGATGGAAAAAGAGATAAGAAAACTCTCTGAGGAGAACAAATCCTTCAGACAAAGAATAGAATTCAGGGAGATTGATGAATTTAACAGAAATCAGGAATCAATACTTCAAAACAAAAAAAAATGAAAAATTAGAAGAAAATGTGAAATATCTCATTGAAAAAACAACCAATATGGAAAACAGACTTAGGAAAGATAATTTAAAAATTATTGGAATACCTGAAAGTCATGATCAGGAAAAGAGCCTTGACATCATTTTCAAAGAATTACTACAGGAAAATTGCCCTGATATCCTAGAAGCAGAGGACAAAATAGAAATGGAGAGAATCCACCAATCCCCCCGAGAAAGAGATCCCAAAAAACCAACCCCTAGGAATATTATAGCCAAGTTCCAGAACTCCCAAGTCAAAGAGAAAATATTACAAACAGCCAGAAAGACACAGTTCAAATATCGTGGAGCTGCAGTCAGGATCACACAGGACTTAGCAGCAGCTACATTGGAAGCTCGTAGGGCTTGGAATACAATATACCAGAAGGCAAAAGAGCTTAGAATGCAGCCAAGAATGAACTACCCAGCAAGGCTGAATGTCCTCTTCCAGGGAAAAAGATGGACTTCCAATGAACCAGGGGAATTTCAAATGTTCCTTTTGGAATGGCCAGAGCTGAACAGAAGGTTTGATCTTCAGATACAGGACTCAGGTGAAGCATGGAGATTGGAGGAGAGGGGGGAAATATGAGGGACTTAATGAGGATGAACTGCATGTATTCCTGCATAGAAAAATGACACTGATAACTCATATGAACCTTCTCAGTTAATAGAGCAGGTAGAGAGAGCTTTTATAGTTGAAGCACAGGAGAAAGCTGAATTTGAAGATAAAATATGGTGTAAAAATGGAGTCAATAGAAAAAAAGGGAAATGGAATGGGAGAAAAAGGAGAGGGGGAATAGTCCAAGATATTTCACATAATAAGATTTTTTTTTATTACAATGAGCTATTGCAATGATATGAAAGGGGGGAGGCAAGGGGGAATGAGGGAAACTTTGCTCTCATCAGAGATGGCTAGGAGAGGAAACAGCAAATATACTCAATGGGGTATAGACATCTGGAGTAAGAAGGAGGGGGAAGCAGGGGGAAGGGGTGGGGATGTGAATAAAGGAGGAGAGGATGGACCATGGGGGGAGAGCGGTCAGATATAACACATTTTCTTTCTTACTTCTTGCAAGGGGCTGGGAATGGAAGGCCTGCCCAGGACCGCAGGGCTGGGTGGATTCTGGGCCTAAGGGGTGGTATGGGGGCTCAAGGCTTCTTGGCCCCGGGACCAGGGATCTGTCTGCTGCGCCACTCAGCGACCCTACAGCAGAGTCATAGTGAAAGGAGAGAGAAAATGGAGTACATGGTAGTGGAGAAATAAGAAAGGAGGGAGTTGCAATCAGCAATGGCACTGGTGGAAAAATATGGAAATAACTTTTGTGATGGACTTATCATAAAGAATGAGATCCACCCATGACAGAGTTGTTGGTGTTGGAACAAAGACTCAAGCACATTTTATTATTATTTGGGGGAGGGTACAGGGCAAGTGCGGCTGGATGACTTGCCTGGGGCCACATAGCAGGGTAATCTTTGGGTGTCTGGGGCCGGATTTGGACCCAGGTGCTCCTGGCTCAAGGGCCAATGCTCTGTCTGCCACCCAGCCACCCCTACTATTATTACTATTTTATTTTATTTTGGGTCTTTTTTTTCTTTCTTTTTTTTCATTTTTGCAGGGCAGTGGGGATCAGGTGGCTTGCATGTCACACAGCTGGGTGATTGTTGGGTTTACGAGGCTGGACATGGACTTGGGTGCTCGTGGCTCCAGGGCTAGTGCTTCATCCATTGCGCCACCTGGCCATACCTACAATTATTACTATTATTATTTTTTATTTTAATTTTTTTCTCTCCCCTTTACTTTTTTCGTCCAAACAAGTCTATCAATATTCATGGGGGTGGAGGGGTATTTTGTTTACTTGTAAACAAGAATATTTTATTAATGTAAAAAAACATTTGTACAAAATGAGAATAAAAATAAATAAATTTTAAAAAAAAGATTAGATGGTGATGGGTGGTAACTTATAGTGGGAATTTCATGTACGGGTCAGATGTCATAGCCACAGAGGTCCATTCTGGTTTTAAAATGCGGTCAGGACACCAGGGTTTGAATGCCAATTCTGATACTGACTATCTGTGTGACCTTGGATAAATCTATCTGCTTCTCTACACCTTACCTCCTTGCCTCTCAGAGCTTTGAAAACCTCAGAACAAGCTAGAACTCTGAGCTATTATTACCCAGAGGTAGGGATGACTCATTTTGATTCAAAGCATCAGGAAGTCCTTGAGGCTAAGAGGCAAGTCTGTAAATAGCAGCAGGCCTCTCCATCAGTTGAGTTATTAAGAGTAATGTAGCAATATTTGGAGTTTATCTCACAATTTTCAAGGTCAACTACATGGATAACAATTGCTATAATATTCTATTTTTTCAGAATTTTATCAGAAAGGGAAATGAGAATTCATTTCTTATAGTGATCGATAATTTTCATTAATGTTTATGATCCTAGGATAGGGCCCTGAAAATTATGAGATCTCAGAACTGAAAGAAAAAACAGGAGCCATGTAGTCAAATGGTCATCTAACCTTTCCTAAAAATCTTTAATGAGGGACAACCTTCTGTTACAACCCATTCAACCTGTGGACAGCAGTAATTGCTAGGAACTTTTCCCCTTATATCAGTCTTAAATCTTCCTCTTTATAACTTCCACCTGATGACAGGAAAATGGGCAGTGTTGGCCTCAGTGAAAGAGCTTAAAGATCAGGGTTCTTTTAAATGAAAAACACACAAATTGACCCAGAGATAGGCAAAACTAAGACTTTAATTCATAGTCCCACAAAGTTCACATATATTACAAACCACAAACAGTTCAGATTAGACTTCATCTGGAGAGACAGCAAATTACTTAAGTACTAGTTAAATAACAAAGGTCAGAGCTAAAATATTTGAGGAGAAAGAGAAAAGGAATAAGAAATAGCCATAAGAAATAACTGGACTTAATGGGTCTAGCCTGGAGATGAAAGAAGTAGGGAAAGAGGTAGTCTCACTGGAAGAGGAAAAAAAGAGAAAGTTTAACAAATCTAACCATATGGAACTGGGGCCATATTGTCTCGACCACATGTCTACACTGTGCCGATCTCTGACTTATAGAGCACAAGTGGCCAAGCTCATGTCCAGAAGGGAAAAGCAAAGAAGGAGGAAGAAGGCCAAGCCCTCAGCAGAATGCCACTTAAAACACCTTTCTGTTGGTGTGGGACAAGGATGATACTTGAGGAATGATTTAGCACCTGGCTCCAGGTATTTTCCAATGCATATGCCATAGAAGCAGTCACCAAGGACTGGCTAAGACAATATTCATGATGCATGAATGGGGTTCTACCTACCAATTCTTTCCTGCCCCAAAAGGCATGATCTTTAAGTTCAGTGGGGCAAAAGATTGCATCATTTCCCTGTGCCCTGCTTCACAACTATCCATTCTTAGATTTGACCAATGGGGGTCAAGTAAAACAAGTCAAATTTCTTTCCATATGACAGCTTTCAAATGTTTAAAAATATCTGTCATGGCTGCCCTCAATTATTTTCAGGTATGTCTGACTCTTCATAATCCCATTTGGACTTTTCTTGACAAGGATAGAATTGTTTACCATTTCCTTCTCCAACTCATTTTATAGATGAAGAAACTGAGGCAAATGGGGTTAAATAATTTACTCAGAGCCATGCAGCTAGTTAGTATCTGAAGCCAGATTTGAACGCAGGAAATTTTCTTCTTGACTCCAGGTCCAGATCCAACTCTCTATCCATTCCATTCTTTCAAATCACTAGCCCCTTGTTTAATTTAACTTCTCATTACCTCTCACCTGACCATTTCAGCCTCTCCTCAAAAAATCTCCAATGGTTCCCTATTACTTATTGGATTAAATACATACTTCTCCTTGAATTTAAGATGTCATAACCTGATCCCTATTCTCCTTCTCCAGCCTTATTTCATATTATTTTTCTTGCAAAACTCTGTTCCAGTTAAATCAACTTATCAATTCTCTCATATGTAGCATTCCCACTTCCCCTTTCATACATTTGTACAAGTCATCCCCACATCTGGAATACTGCCACTTCCTAGAATACCTAACTTCTTCAAAGAAGAAGCACTAGAGACTTTTCCTGATTCTTATGTCTCCCTCCCCTAAGTGGATCAGCATTCTCTCTCTTGAATTAACCAATATAATTTTATATTTTTTTTTCTATTCTGTACATTTTGTATTCCAATCCATTCATTCCAAGCATGTAAGCTTCTTGAGATCAGGGACTGATTCATTTTTGTCTTTGTAATCTCAACTCATAGCATTATGTTTTGAACATAGTAGGCACATAATAAATATTTATAAAATTGAATTAAACCTTTTGTTATACAATTAATTAAAAAGTATAGAGAACAAGCTCCTAAAATACTTGTTTGTTGACTCATTTTTTATAAAGCATTTAATTTCTTAGAGCCCAATCTTGCCTTAAGGCAAGAGTTCTTAATAGGAGGTCCATGAATTTTTAAAAAATTTTGGTAGCTACTTTAAATAATTGCTTCCTTTTATAAATGCATGTATTTTATTTTATACATTTAAAAGTATTAATCTTAGGAGAGATTGCTAGGGGTTCACAATATACAAAAAGTTAAAAATCCCTAGCTTAAAGATTTTCCTCCAAAAAATCTTTCTTTTAAGTATATGTCAGAATCATAGAAGATTCCTTGAAAAACTACAATAGAGATAATTTTGTTCAATAGCCTTCTGATTATTAATATAAAGTGAGACAAAAATTGAAGAGGTATATCCTTGCCAAAGCTGTTTGCTATAGTAATAGATGGTGTCCAGCATAGAGTCTAAATGAAATGAAGTTAAATTTAGCAAATGTTTATTAAAGATGCATTCCCTGTAGATAGAGATGTCCTCCAGATGTTCCTCTTTGCCGATGACACTGTGCTAATTGTATGAAGCTGGGAATGCTACAGGGCTTCCTAAATGAGGTTCCCATTTTGAGCTTTTCATTGACATGAAAAGCCAAGAAAAAAATCAAATAAATTGCTCAGACTACAGTATATTTTAGATAGATGATGATGATAATGATGATGTGTATATGTGTGCGTGTGTGTTTAAAAATCAGATAATATCACAGTCTCTGAAGTATTAATATTACAGGTTACTCAACTTGAACTGAATAATACAAAAGTATATGTTGGCACAAAGAGTCTGCAGTATATTACTAATGAATTATTGCAAACCAAAGGCAGAAAAAAGAAAGATCAATGGAAAAGAAAGTAGATTATACATGGAATAAGAGTTAAGGATAATTGATAGATAGTCTGCATGCTCCATTATAATACCTAGAGATCAGCATAACTCATGTAATAACAAAAAATCTAGAGGAAGATCCTGCTATGTTGGGAAGGGCCCCATTGATGATTGTGGAGAAAAAGGATCATCCACAACAAATGAGAGGTCATAGATGAGTCATGATTTGCACCAATAGACTGAGTACCCACGTTGAATGATGACAAATCTGTTGAAAAATCCAGATCTTGGGGCACCTAGGTGGCGCAGTGGATAAAGCACCAGCCCTGGAGTCAGGAGTACCTGGGTTCAAATCTGTTCTCAGACACTTAATAATTACCTAGCTGTGTGGCCTTGGGCAAGCCACTTAACCCTATTTGCTTTGCAAAAAAAAAACCTAAAGAAAAAAAGAAAAATCCAGATCTTAAAGTATGTTGCATTATTATAAGGGTATTTTAATCTCTAGTTTGACATGATAAAAATTACTAGACCAGGTTTTTAAGCATTCTTTTAAGTAGCTTCCAGTAAGTGATTTCATATTGTAAAATGGTCAGTATTATAAGCTGAAGTATTATTGTCTTTTGAAAATGAGAAGTGATGATTTATGTAACAAGAATTACTTTTCTTTTTTTAATGGTTTCCATCAGTATACTTAGCAGATGGGTTCATCCATGGAAATTACCCATCGAATTGTTTTCATTGTTTAAATCTCACCAGAGAAGGTTAGCAAAACATTGTTCAGAGATAAAAAGTCACATTATAATTATAACAATCTATTCAACAACAACAAAAAAATGCTGCCCTACTGAGAATTTAACTGTTAAAAAAAAAAGAAAGAAAAGTCTCAGCTATAGTTCCCACAGAAACCATGCCTCATTCCCACCTCACATTTCTATAATGCAATTTCATTTAGACCTAAATTGTGTTCAAAGGAGCTTGAGATATAGTTATAGGCTACAAAATATTCATTTTCCCTTGTTTATAACTTTACCTAAGGAAAAGAAAACATGGTTTTCAATGAGATTTTCTCTATGTTTTATGTTTGCTCCAAGATTATCTCAGAAGATAAGTAATATCAAATTCTAATGATTTTTGATGTGAGGAAAGAATTCATCTTCCTCTTCATTTTTATCATTTTTTCTTAGTCCCTAAATTGAGAGGTGATTTCCCAATATATTAAGTATCAAAGTCTTCTATAACTAAGAAACATGAAATAGTAAATTCTCTGTTTCCCCCTAGGCCATGTCTTGCTCTCCAGAATAACAATCACAGATTCCATTCAGACTTACCATGCTTTATGTAAAACACAAATATTTGACGAAGTGTATGTAAATTGGGTTACATTTTATATGTTCCAGGGAGATGGATGTGTCATAGTACAGGTTGCTCTATGGCAAAGAACAATTTTTCAGTCAAATCAATGCTATCTAGCTTGTTTTGTCAGTGAGAATTTTCATGTTCTGGTTACTTAAAGCAAGACACATATTTGTAAACAGAGAAACGACTCAGTTTTGGGTAGGGTTCATATTATGTCTTTATTAGCTCCATATTTTGTACTTCATGTTTTCATATTGTATGTATGGCAACTTATTTATAAGATTATGTATTTAGAGATGAAAGGTACATCAGGTGCCATCCATTCCAACTCTCCTATTAGATAAATAACACTTTGACCCAGAGGTAACTTTTCCAAGGTTAGTGTCAGTGTCATAGGAGGTTTTGAAACCAAGCCCTCTGACTCCAGAACTCGGGCTCTTCATTTTGCTTTATTTCCATCAAGAATTACCTCCATTTGATTGTAAACTCCTTTCTACAGGAACTCTGTTTAACTCATCTTTCATATTACTATATAGGTGTATCAGATCAATAGAATATAATTTCCCAGGACAAATACATTTTTGTGCCTTGTCTTTACTCTCAGCATCTTGGACAGTGCATGCACAGGGTAGGTATTCATCTTTTTTTTAACTGAATACTTGGAAGATTTTCATATTCTTTCTCTTCATGATCACTTTCACTCATTTAGAAACAGAAATCTCATCTTAGTGTTCAATCCTTGTGTCATTGACTATCATTTAGATTCAGGTTTATAAAACTGGTATTAAAGTATTCAAGGATGACTAGCGCCTCTGGTGTGAGGTCCCATAGATCCCTTTTCAGGACTTCTCATCCACCTTTTGTTTCTACCTTCACCCAATTCTCACCTGTGGCTCCAAGGAAACTATAACATGTGCAGCAGCCATACCCTGATAAAACCATCTGGTAGATAGGCTAAACCAGGTTGTTTAGGTTGAGGGTTACCAACAACCTTCAGACCCATTGGTGAATTAGAGGGATATGTACCCCAAGCATGTGAAGACTTTCTCTGGAAGAATGTTGCTTTCATGACTCTTGATAAGAATAGTTTGTTCCAACAGCCATGAAGGCAACTGAAGCAGTCATTTGTGGAGTACTTAGAGCTTGATCAGACATCAGAGGCGCCAAAATCATGCACCACATCCTTGGCCATCACCAGTCATCTTGACTTTTGTCTTGTCACTGGACTTCACTCACTGGAAGAGAGTGAGGATGATGACTTTGTGCAACTCTGCTTCATTTAAATTCAATTCTTACATGAGTCAAGACATCACCCCATGATGTCATCAGTCCTCTGAAAATGAAGACTGAACAATATTTTCTTCTATGGTCTATGCCTTTATGTATTTGAATAATGGATTCATGTAAATGATGTATTTGAATAATGGATTAATGATCTGAACAGTCAAGCTTTTAATCTGTGATTAACTGGATTGAGATCAATAACTTTTTCCACCAGACCATGTTTCATTTTAAATATTTTTTTAAATTATAAGACTCTCAATCTCAAATTCTTTATAGATTTGACCCCAATGTAAAACTAAAAGTATTAAAATAGCTAAATATAAATATTAACAAGTATTGATTTCCATTAATTATAATTCTGATCAAACTTAAAGAAATACAAACTCCTATGAATGGTTATCCATCTCATGCACTCACCTTTATTCCCAATCAATATCTAATCCAAGTGAGTATGCATTTCCAACTTAACCCAAACTCTTTTACAGATTTTTGTATCATCAACTCCAATGTATCTTTCTAATCTTAATTCACAATACTCCCCTTTTGATGATTTTGCTCAGTTTAATTCTGATACCATGCTCCCTTCTCCCACTTCAGTGCATGTACATTTGCTTAAACTTTCCTAGAAAACTTACTCCTCAAAACACTACCTGTTGAGTTCCTCCACTTTCTTCAGAGTCAGTCCAAATGCCACCTCTTCATAGAGCCTTTCCTGAACCCTCAACTAGAATGCTTCCTCTGGAACTTCTCATGCTTTTCTTTGTAGCTTAATCATTCATATCTATTATTGATATATTTTTCTTCCTCTCATATCACCTGATTAACTCCTTGAAGGCAGGGATTATAGTTATTTTTCATCTTTTAAGTCCTTGATTCCCATTCTACTGCCTGGCAAATAGTATGCATTTATTCAGCATTGTTTGAATTGAACTCTTTTGGGGTCACTCTTTTCTAAAAGTCCTCAAGACTTACAGTAAATTGTATACTTTTTTCCTAAAATCTTTCCTGGAGGGGCGGCTAGGTGGCGTAGTAGCTAAAGCACCAGCCCTGGAGTCAGGAGTACCTGCGTTCAAATCTGTTCTCAGGCACTTAATAATTACCTAGCTGTGTGGCCTTGGGCAAGCCACTTAACCCCATTTGCCTTGCAAAAAACCTAAAAAAAAAAAAAAAACTTTCCTGAAAATATTTTCTGCTCAGGTTAAGGTAAAGTTAAGAGATTGCTTTCCTTTCACCTCAGACTAATTCTTTGAAAGTTCAAACTTCCCAAATTTACTCCCTCACTCAAAATCAGAAAAAGGAAGTAGATAAAGATGACCTGTGCTTACTAACATGATACTCTAGTATCAGCCTTCCAAGAGAATGAATGGCACATAACTGTCTACTTCTCTACTCCTTGAAGTTAAGAGTTAAGTTTAATAAATATATTTACAGATAATTCATCCTCTTTCTAATTCCTTCAGGTTTCCTGCCATTTTAGAACCTGGCCTGGACTCTAAAAGGGACTGGGAGTTACCAACATCTCAGCCTGGATAAAAATATAACATAAAAACATATTTAGAGCACAAGAATAGATTAAACAGGTATAAAGTAATAGTTCTTTGTGTTAAATATTTTTCCAAAGCACTTAATTGATAACATCCAGATTGATTTAATTTGTCTGTGTGAAGTTTAACATATTAATGTAACATATTAATGTAACATATTAATTCCTAAAAACTTATCCAGAAGCACATATTCCCATATGCCACTCACACATGTACAAATTTATACCACATATTCTTATTTAACATTACTAGTTAGGTCACTGCCTTTATATTTGCATGTGATTATGAAGACCAGAGAATAACTTGTGGGCCTTCTTGTCCTAAAGATACTTGTAGCATATCTGCTGGATGATTTTTTTGAATCCATATTGGCATAATTACCATATGAAACAAAAGATTCTTTGACCCAAACTGACAAGCTCAGTTGATTTCTTCTGTTATACTGGAATCAGTTGTTGTTATTTATGACATCATGGGGTGATAATCTGACTCTTGTGAACTGCATAAAAGTGAGGCAAGATCATACAGGGTCATCAACCTCACTGTCTCTTCCAAAATCTTTGAAGTCCAATGGTAAGACAAAAGTCAAGATAACTAGTGGTGCCCTGGGATGCAGTGGATGATGTTGGCATCTTTGATATTTGACCAGACTCTAAGCACTCCACAGCAAGTGCTTTGTTACCTTTGTGGTCTTTAAAACAAATTGTTCTCATTAATTCATTCTGGTAGGGAAAGTCTTCAAAGGCTTGAAGTAGACATTCCCCTAACTCACTGATGAGTTTGAGGCTCATTGACTGCCTAGTTTAGCTATCTGTCAAGATGGTGGCCCGGGGTGCATCTCCTAAACATACTATAATCTTTTGGAACCACTGGTGTTAGTTGAGTGCTAGGTAAATATCAATAGTGGGTGAAAAGCCCTGAAAAGGGTTCAACAAGCCTTTTCCAGAGATAGACCCCATATACCCCACTAAAATCCGTTTAGACTCAAGAGTGAGTTATATTTATAAAGTAACTGGAGAAAACAGACCTAAGCACAGAAAAAAATGGCAAATGAACACTACCAAAATCTACTTGATATAGCTAAACTGCCTCAGAGAGATAGACAGTAAACATAATGGGAATTAGGAGAATGTAATTAAACTTCAGGTGGGTTAATCCTAACCTAAAATCTCACTGTGGCCAAAGAAACTTTACAACCAATGACAGTAAGAACTGATGTTTTCTGTAAGGACTTTGGGAGCATCATTAGATCAGAGGCAAAATGGAGCTATGATACATTGTACTGTATTAGAGAGATATTCTTCTATCTTATTAAGGGACTCTATATTCCTCACCTGTATAGTCTGTCATCAAATAATAACATGGTACCCACATCAGAGAGAAGGAAACTGATCCCAAAAGAGACTTTCTGGGTTAATACCTGAGATAAGAAGTATACTGACCAGAATGACCAGGGACACAGTATATCAGAAAAAAAAGTCAGCCATAGCTTGTTAGATTTTTTTCTTTGTTAACTTAGAAGACAGATTTGTCCAGGAACAAAAAAGGACTGAGTCTTTTGCTTCGAACACAGGATAGAAAAAAAAATCTAAAAACTCATGCTATTACTTTCCAATCAGCTCATTAGCTCAACAGAAACCTCATTGCAGTGCCACCCTTATTTTTAAATATATATTTTATTTTTCCCTAATTACATGTTAAAACAATTTCTTTGCTTTTTTTTTAAAGTTTTGAGTATTAAATTCTATCCCTTTCTTCTTTTCCCTTCCTCTCCTGAGATTGTAAGCAGATATAGATTATACACGTGTAATCATGTAAAACATTTCCATGTTATTCATTTTGTACAAGAAGACTAGTGTAAAAGAAAAAGAATGAAAGAAAACAAAAAATAGCATATTTTAGTCTGTATTAAATAATATCAGTTTTTTTTCCTATGGAGGTAGATAGTATGCTTCATTATTAGTCTTTCAGGATTGGCTTTGGATCATTATATTCTTGAGAATAGCTAAGTCATTCACAGTTCTTCATTATACAATATTGCTGTAGTTGTACCCAACTTTATCCTGTTTCTCCTCATTTCACTAATTCATGTAAATCTTTCCAGATGTTTCTGAAATCATCATGCCTGTCATTACTTATAGAACAAAAATTTCCATCACAATCATATACCACTGCTTGTTTAACCATTCCCCAATTGATGGGTATTCCTCCAATTTCCAATTCTTAGTCCCCACAAATTCTTTTTGTATGTGACATTAACTTTCACTGTAGGTGAAATCCTTATAAAAATTATATACCTTTGGAGAGAGTAATTTTGAGTAGATAGTCAAAACCAGAGAATCTAGGAATCACCATAACTTAGGGAACCCCGCCATGTTTCTCACTTCACTTATGGCTTAACTCTTTTCAGCCCATTCCACATCTCTCTGGCTTCCTTCTCCTACTCCACAATATGTGTATGCCATTCTCCTTCTGATTTATAGTTTCCTTTTATTTATCTTCCCTATTTTGACTTTTTTATTAGACTATAAACTCCTTGAAAGTAAGAATTATCTTGTTTTCTTGTATTTTGATCACCATACTTTAGCACAATACCTAGTAGTGGTAAATAATTAATGCTTCATCTATCTACTTTCCACACTGAACAAATGGGAATAATAATAATAATAATAAATAACATGGAAGTAATGTATGGAAGTAAATACATACCTGTAATTAGAGTCAGAAAGACTTCAGTTCATTTATCATGTCTACCAATTACTAACTGTGTGACCTTGGGAAGGTTATTTAACTGCTATGCCATAGGCAGTTCCTTAGGACTTATCTAATAAATCAGGTAATAGTTTAGGTTGAGATCCTGGAAGTTCCTTACTCTAAATTCACAGAGCTCATATATGTATAATGAGAATGAAGCACTGTAAGGGTACAATATGCTTTATTAATAGCAATAATCCCTTTCATTCCTATAGCAAAGCATTTTTCTCATAATAAACCTTCAAGATAGACAAGACAATCTTAGTATTCACATGTTTTGAGAAAGGAAACTGAAGTAGCTAGACCTAAGACTCCAACCTGGGTCCCCAAACTACAAGACCAATTTCCATTTTCATACAGGATGCTTCTTCCCTAACATGAATTTTTTCCTCTGATTCTCATTGCAGTCCTGTGGGATATTTTCCAGATAAGGAATCTGAGACCCAGAAGTTAAAACATTTGCCCACTGGTTGCACAGCTACAGTGGCATACCAAATCTAATATTTTTTTATTCTACCATATCTCAAAGCTGGAAGTTTTTACCTTCCTCCATTTTTAACTCCTACTGCACTGTTTTCTAAATGAGCTTCCATGGACCAGATGTTCAACATCTAACAGCTTTAGCAATCCTGGGAAACAGAATGGGAGTGAGTTCTGAAGGCAGCATATATAAACATATATATATATATGTATATATATATATTCCCCTCTTTGCATATTAATAAAGTAAATAACAGTCCAGTTAACAATGGAAAATACTGTATACAACAAGGATGAGCTTATGTAATAGTGTGTACTTTTTTGAGTTTATGTAATTTATTAGCAAACTTAACCTTGCTGGATTTAATTGAATTTCTTAGTAACTTTTTCATACAAAGATGAACAAAAGGAAAAAACAGGGTTTTTGCAATTTTTTTATAAGTGTGAAATAGGAAAACCTCTGGCCTCACTAATGTTAGTATTTGAATGCAGAGTTAATTGCAACATAATGAAGGTCTAATTGAAATTTTTATTCATGCATGATCATTCTATCTAAATTCTTATACTGTAATTTAATCCTTTTTTCAGACTATAATAGATTAACTTAAGTGCTCTAACATTTAGTAATTTGTGTTAAGTGGAAAAAAGAATGTCAATTTTCACCTAATGTTATGGCTCAAAAGAAATTTTAGCCAATTTCCTTGAGACTTTTCCAGGGAAAATTAAGTGATGACCTGAAGAAAATAGCACACAGTATGTGTCAGCTTAGTTCTGCTGTTTACTAGTTATAAGACCTTAGGCAAGTCATTCACCATATAGAGGATCTTTTTCTTCATTGTAAAATAAGGAAACCAATACTTATATTGGTTGGTTATTGTAAGGTTGCTGTAAGGATCAAATAAGAAAATCACCAAGTGAAAAAAGTGCTTTAGTAATCATAAAACATTATAAAAACAAAAATCATTATTGTTAACATTATTAAACTTTTATTTCAGTCATCTCCAACTTGACTATTTTAAGTTTGGGAGATTTGTTGTGGGGAGGGGGGGTGCAAGGATACTTGATTTGCCACTTCCTTCTCCAATTCATTTGTCAGATGAGAAAACTGAGGCAAACAGGATTAAGTGACTTGACCATAGTCAGACACCTATTGTGTCTGTGTGTGTGTGTGTGTGTGTGTGTGTGTGTGTGTGTGTGTGTGTGTGTGTCTGAGACCAGATTTGAACTTAAGAATCTTCCTGCCCCCAGACCTGGGACTCTATCCACTGTACTACCTAGCTACTCCTTTATCAAACTTACATTTTATATTTAGAAAGCCATAATAAGGAAGTTTTGCATTCAGGGCAAGCAGTACAAAAGATAAAGGAGAAATCCTAGACTACCTTGAGATGCCTTCTCAAGAGACTATAATTTAGGAGCAAAATGGCAGGGGAAGACTATGAGTTACTACTCTCTTGGGGAAAGGATGGGGGTATTTTGTGGGGGAAGGGAAGATGCCATCTATTACCCTCTTAATGAATAGATTCTTAGTTCTACCTTTTTTTAAACTTCTGAAGAAATGCAAATTCTCTTATTCCTGTAAATATCAGTACCTGAATCATATTTTACATCACCATACCCAAGCAATAAATAGATAGACAGACAGACAGACAGACAGATAGATGGATACACACACATATTGCTTTTGTTGTTGTTTACTTATTTCAATCATGTTCAGTTCTTTGTGATCCCACAGTGGTTTCCTTGGCAAAAATACAGGAATGGTTTGCTATTTCCTTCTCTAGCTCATTTTACAGATGAAGAAACTACAGCAAACAGGATTAAGTGACTTATCCAGGGTCACATAGATAGTAAGTGTCTGAGACCAGATTTAAACTCAGGTAGATGAGTCTTTCTGACTCCAAATCCAGGACTCTAACCATTACACTACCTGACCACTACATATACATATATGTATGTGTGCAAATAGATATATGTATATATATATAAATACATACATATACTATATACTGATGTACAATATGCATCCATATATGTATGTTTGGTTTCATATGTATGTAAGTTTATGAAATCAAATCTATAGAGGCCCAACAATAGAACTATTTCCCAATTCAACTTTTCATGTTCTATTGATCAGATTATTGCCACTATCTAGAAAAAGTAATGTTGTTAGTTCTATTATTCAAGTTTAGCAAGCATTATTTATCCTATTGCCTAAATCACAAAAATGTTGATAATCATTCCTAAATCAGGAAGTAAGACAGGCACTATACGACCCATGTGTTCTACATACTGATTGATCCTTGCCCTTCATTATTGAAAAAGACTGAAATGACATCATTGTTAGAGGCACCTTCCAGTGTGTCTATCTTGGATCAGACCAACACTAGCTTGGAATGCTCTATCATGGATCAGGCACAAATAGTCCTTGTGAACACATCTGGAGGTGGTTCTCTAAATCTGCACCTCTCATGTTTCCTTTGAGTTGCTTCAATTCTACCTTGTTAATAAGAGAAAAAAAGGGTAAAATGGTATGGGTGGTATTTTTTGATTCATACATAAATGAAGTGAATTAAGTGAAGCAAAGTTGAGAAAGTTGTCAGCCTCATTCTCTCTTCCAAAGTCATCACAGTCCAGTGGCAAGACATGGTCAAGACAACTGGTGATGGCTGTAGATACAGGGGATGATTTTGGCATCTTCTATATCTAAGCAAGCTCTAAGCACTCTGCATTGACTGCTTCAGTTGCCTTCATGGCCATTGAAACAAATTGTTGTCATCTACTTACTCCAACAGGGAAATGCTCATATATTTGGAGTAAACAACCCCCTAATTCATCAATGAATTTGAGACCCCCATAGTTCCCCTCAACCTAGCTTAGCCATCTGCCTAGTCAGTTCACTAGGATGTGGCTGCTGTGCTTGCCATAGATTCTTGGAGCCTCAGGTAGGAGTAAGGTGGCTGAGATAGACATCAAAAGTGGAAAGCAGCCTTCACACCAGAGGCACTAGTCTTCCTTGAATATACTCTACACCAAATTTTTGCACACTAGTTGTCATAGGAATCCCCCTTTTATTTATTATCATAGTTTTGGGGGGGGAAGAGTTCTCATTTATAATAAGGCTAGACTATAAATTCCTTGAGGGGAAGAATTTTGCCATATAAATATGCACATACACATACACATACACATATACATATTTTTGTCTCCAGAATGACATTTAACAAAACCCTCTTAAGTGAATCTGACTAAATCAGTACTTAATGAGTACTTATAATTTTTAGGGACAAAAAAGTTCATTTACATATTGTTGTAAATAGAGAGTGAGAGAAAGATTAGCAACAGCAGCAGCAACAACAGCAGTAGCTGCTGCCATCAGGTAATAAGTAGTAAGAAAGGATATAGGGGCTATGATAGCTTATTCAGAGGTTCTGCTCCCAAAGAGTGTACTGGTTCCTCAAAGGGAGATCATGCTATCAGGAGATAAGTAGTAAAGAAGGTAAGAAAGTTGTAGGAACATGAGAGATTATCTGAGAGATCATGTTTCCTAAGAGTGAACTGGCCTCCCAAAGGGAGACCAAAAGGGTGAGCTTTTAAGAGGGCGAAAAGATGAATTAAGTATATATGTAATGGGATCAGTAATACAGAAAGCAAAGATAAAGTAATTAGGGATCTATAGATGAGGACAGTAGTTCAAAGACTTAATCCTTTCAGTCTAGAGCAGGAATCCTTTTTTTTTTTGATAGAAGCTTTTCTAGTGTCTGGGTAAGGAATTTACCCAGTCCTTGTCTAGGAAGCAGAAGGTAATTCACTAAAACTATTCATTGACCTCATCTCCATAGTTAGGACAATGGAATAGGGTTTGGTATTAATGTAAGGTCAGCTCAGAGGTTAGCTATTTGACATAGCATAGAGAGAACAAATTAGTTATGTTATTTTTCTGTCCAATATTTCTTCTACCAAATCCCCCCTCAATTTAGGACCAAATTCATTTGGAAACTGGGACGAAGGTCTCATTGTGCTAGGTGCTAAAAAAACATTCACTGCAGCAAAAGAGTATACATTTCATTTAGGAATGCAAGTAAGTCAGATTAGAAATAAATTTCAAATGAGTTAAGGAGACCTAGAACTCTAGAATCTCAGGGGTTCAAGAAACACTTCCTGTGGAAATAGTACATGATCTGAGCTATAAAAGAAATTAAGGCTTCTCTGAGGCAGATGTAGAATGCTTTCCCGTCGTAGAGAATACATGGAAAAGGGTAATAAATAAATTGGAAAAAGTAGGCAGAAGAGTCAAATTTACAAGGGCTTTCAAGGTTAAGCTGAAGCTTTTATATATTTTAACTTTTAGTAAGAATAAAAAGTCCAGAGGTTTGAAGGTCCATTTAGAGAGTTATTGGAAGAGTTTGGGTAAGAGGTCATGAGAATCATAGGATCATAGCTTAAAAACTACAAAAGTCAGCCACGAGAAAACTGAAACCAATGGAGGTTAAGTGACTTGGGAAAAGAAAGATAAAGAACATCAAAAACTAAATAAACATTTGTTGAATTAATAAGACTACATGTCCATAAAAGCCAGGGGTAGGTTCTTGAGTTGAAAATTTAACTGTACCTTTGGCATATTATATTGCTTTGCTTTTAGCATAGCTTAACTCCCTTGTAAACTATGGATGATAATCATTACTTCTCTCAAGAAAAAATTATGTAGATTAGCCAAATTGATATTTATAAAAGTCCTGAAATTATTATGGACCACATAGATGCTAAATATAGTTAATATTTAACTTGAAATTGAAAACTTTATGGGAAAGATAATATTTATATTTGGATTTCTTTTTTTAATTTCTTTTATGAATTTAACATTTCCAAATAATATGACCATTTTCAAACTTAGCCACCTAGAAGTAAAGGAAGAAAAGTTCTTCTTTGTATTGAGGCAATTTCCAAACAGAGCCCCCAGGTTCTCACTGTCTGTGTAATCTACAGTATCAGAAACTAGTCAAAGTCAGACCTAGTTTGATACAACCAAAGTGCTGATGTCTGTTGGGTAGGGGAGGTCATGCTTTTGTTCTTACTCTCCAGTCCACAGATGGCGCTCCTTCAACTGGTCCCAGACCAGATACTTTTCAGGTATGAGAAAAGGCCTCTACAAAGATGTAGGGGCAAAAAAAATGGAAGGTCAAATTTGAGAAATGGTTAAGTAATCCAGTTTAGTTTAAATGGAGCCTGCATGAAGATGCAGACGGTCTAATAAGTCTCCTGGGCTTCCACCATTGGTAAGGAAAGTACAGATAGGGTCAGGTACAACACCAAGTCCCAGCTTGA
Organism: Macrotis lagotis; assembly: GCF_037893015.1. Lineage (NCBI taxonomy): Eukaryota > Metazoa > Chordata > Mammalia > Peramelemorphia > Peramelidae > Macrotis > Macrotis lagotis. The sequence goes on along the minus strand of NC_133664.1, from coordinate 155,009,104 downwards.
GTATATATTTTCCACATTATTATTCCTACTACTCTTGTTGTTCTCTTTGGTCTTATCCAATTAGGAGTTAGATTAGTATCTTTTAAAAAAAGGAACTGCAATAGAGTCTAATAAATGGTTTTCTACCCTACAAGCTTTGGAAGGTCCAGAGAGATTATCCAAGGTCAAAACTTGTAGCAAGTGAGAAAGCAGATGAAATACAAATAATAGATAAATCTAACTGAGGCAAAGCCTCATGACTGAGAGGTAACAGTATAGAGGAAAGAGCCCTCATTCTGGAATAAGAGAATTTGTATTCAAATCTCACTTCGGATATTGGGCAAGTCAAATAAACCTCCCTCAGCCTCAAGTTCTCCATCTGTGACATGAGGTGTTAGATGAGGTGGCCTCTAAGATCCCTTTCAATTCTAGGTCAGTACAAGCAAAAAAGAAAATATTTTCCTATTCCCTATCACAGAAGACAAAAAAAAAAGTTTCTTCCAAGTTTAATAATTAATCAAGTTTAGCTTGGTGAAAGAAAAAAAAGTTACCAGTATTTTTCCCTACATACATCAATTATTCTCATAATTAAAGACTTCATTTCTCTCTGATACCATTATTCCAGAAAGCCAACAAATCACTGAAGGTAGAAATTTTCCTTTAGAGGCAGAAAGACCCGAATTCAAGTAGTCCTGCCTGGGACTAATCATTTGGTTGTTTTTAGCCACATATACTTTCAGTGCCCCAGGCAAAGTTGAACAGCCACAAGTTAAAGATTGCTTATCACATCAATGAAAAGAGTTTCCACACTGGAAGTTTCACACTGATGAAGTCACAAATTCAAAACAAAACCAAAAAATCATTTCTAACATTGGAGACAATGCCAGGGAGCTGCCACATAGTTCATATTTTCTAGTGTGTGTCTCAAAGTCATCTGAAATGGAGAGTCTCACAAGACTAATGAGTAACAATGGAATATATGTGTGTATATATATATAGATATATAGAGAGATATAATGGAGCATATATGCTATATAACCATAAGGAAGTATAAGTGACGTATTTGTGCATTATTATTCATAATAACATATATACAACACATGTATATTTGTGTACATACAAATATACAAATGTATATGTGTGGAAAAAGAGAAGAGGAGAGAAGAGAGAGAGAGAGAGAGAGAGAGAGAGAGAGAGAGAGAGAGAGAGAATTGTAGATTATAGGATGAATGTTTGACCTCAGAGTATTTGGAGAGCTTTAATGAGAACTGTGAACTTGAGACCATTCTAACTGAGAAAGAAGATTACTAACAAGTAGGAATTCTCCCTCCACTCTCCTGTAATTCCACTTTTCGGCTTGAATATGTATTTGCATGTTTATTTTTATCCTCAGCTGATGGGCTGATATATGTATTTGATTATGTCGTGTGCTTTGCCACTAATTTTAATTTGCAACAATTTCAATTCAGACCTAAATTTAATTCACATGGAGTTTTTTTTTTTAGCTTTCTAAAGCAGGCAAGTATTTCCCAAGTCAGTTTAGTTTAAATGTATTTTAAATTTGTATAGAAAAGAAATGGGTGGCTAGTGATTAATGCCTGAGGTGGGAATCAGAGCTGACTTGGGTGTATATGGCTATTATTGACCAGATATATTATTCTTAACTGAGGACCTTGCAAAACAGAGAGCACAAATTTCTCTCTAGTGGTTTGGATTGAAAGTTTCTCTGTCTTTATATATGGGAGTTATTAACCCTCCCAACCATGCCAAACCAACATACTAGAATTTCTTAAGCTCAATTAAGTGTCTGGTGCAATATTTGGGGAGCCCATTGGCTCTGTCATTCAGGTCCCAAGATTTCCTAGATTTTGAATTCTTGTAATATACATTTGGCTTTAGAAAACTAATACAATTTTATGGTAGACAAATCTTATTAAGGATATTTCCCCCCATTATGTGAGGTTTGCAGATTGTTTCTTATCCCAGTAGTAGAGAGAAGTTTCACTTAATGAGCCTTTCCAGTACAAGAGTAATCAATCTCAGGGCAGCTAGGTGGTATAGTGGATAAAGCCTTGGAGTCAGGAGTACCTGGGTTCAAATCCGGTCTCAGACACTTAATAATTACCTAGCTGTGTGGCCTCGGGCAAGCCACTTAACCCCGTTTGCCTTGCAAAAACCTTAAAAAAAAAGAGTAATCACTCTCATCATAGTCTTGATAATGAAAGTGTGAGTTGGGAGTGGATAAAAGACACAAATACCCAAGTGCCAAATTATGTATAAAATTCTCTGCTGACTTCCTGCCATTGATAGAATTCTTCAGTAAAATGAGGGAACAGAACTAAATGATTCTAAGATTCCTAAAATTCCATGATTCTAGGTGTTGGACATGCCTAGATCTGACTTTATAGGATCTTCCACAGCTTTCTACAGAGTAGAAATTATTGCACAATGTCATAAGCCTTTGAATACATCCTTACCATGAAAACTCAATCTCCTTTTTTCCATGCTGTCCCTTTTTGAATGAGTGAAGCTTCTTCCAAGGATACTCCAAAGCTATGCTTATTTCTTCTGATTTCTCAAATGTCTATGCTTCAAACCTTAGAGAAGGAAGTTTTGAATCCTCTCTCTTCTCACATCTAATCAACCATTTAGCTTGACAGTCTTTCTCAGTCATCCTCTTTTCCCATTCATTCTGTCACCAGTTCATTACTTCTCACCTGGATTATTCCAAGAACTTTCTAATTACTTTCCCTTCCTATGCTATGTCTCTCTCTCTCTCTCTCTCTCTCTCTCTCTCTCTCTCTCTCTCTCTCTCTCTCTCCCTTTGATTCATCCTACACACTGCTGCAAGATTAATTTTTCCAAAGAATGATTCTGGTCCCTTACTCAAAATCTTACAATGGTTGCCTAACGAAATCCAAACTCCTTCCCTTATCATTAAAGGCCCTTCGTGGTCCCAAATTACTTTTATCTACATAGACTCACACTCTTCTCCCAACAATGTTTTGTCAACCTGAAGTACTCGGTCTCCAGACTCACTTTTTTTTTCTATTTCTATACCTTTGTTCCTCTGTTTCTGTTGCCCAGAATACTCTTCCCGTCTCTCTCCTCACCTTTCCTCTTTCTTCCCAACCTTACCATCCTTCAAGACCTAGATCAAATAACATTCCTTCCATGAAATCTTCCTGGTTCTCTACATCAGAACTTCTCTCCCCTTGCTCTCTAGTGCTATCTACTGTAGCATTTTGTACTTCATTATACTTTCACATTCAAATTTGCATTGTAACTATTTTCAAAAGATTAACTAGAATTTTTTTTTCCTGGAACAAAAAAAATGGCACAAAGGTCAGAGAAGACAATGGAGGGAGCACAAAATATAATTTGGAGGAGGAAAGTGTAGGTAGCATAAAGGATGATTCAACCTCCTTCATAAGAAGAAGGCATCCCATCTCTTCCACCTCCAGTCTCCTGTTCTCTTTTTCCAAAGCTCCACCTGGGGAGAATATGAGACACATAGAAGAGGAGGAAGCTTGTCTGCAGAAATCAATAAATATGGAAAACTCCTCAAGGACCTCATCTAGATACAGTTCTGACTGACTCTTCATATACAGATCATTATTCTTTACTAGACTATATAAAATCTATAAGGACAATTACTGTATTTTATACCCTAGATATTCTTTTTTTTTGCCAGGCAAATGGGGTTAAGTAGCTTGCCCAAGACCACACAGCTAGGTAATTATTAAGCGTCTGAGACCAGATTTGAACCCAGGTACTCCTCACTCCAAGGCTGGTGCTTTATCCACTACGCCATCTAGCCGCCCCTACCCTAGATATTCTTATATGAATTTTCCACTAATAAAAATCTGAGGAATGAAATGTTACAGTTATATTTATAACTAGGGAAGTTAGGTGATGCAGTGGCTACTGGATCTGGAATCAAGAAGACCTGAATTCAAATCCAGCCTCAGAAACTTACTAGCTGTGTGAACCTGTAAGTCACTTACCCCTTTGCCTTAAGTTTCCTTATCTGTAAAATGGATAGGAGAAGGAAATGGCAAACCACTCCATTATCTTTGCCAAGAAATGGGATCATGAAGAATTGTACACAATTGAAACAACTGAGCAAGAGTGACTATCTGTAGATGATCTTCAACATGAGTCAGAGTGGCCAATATTAACAGTCAGGTTGAAACTATGAAAGAGAATTAATTTGTTTTAATATCCACATGTGCATCCTGCTTACCTAGTTTACTTCATGCCATTTCTTATAGATCTTACTTTTTAACCTTGAAGTAAACTTTAGCTCAAATCAAGGACTCATTTTTAACCCAATTCTCTCCTTTCCCACAATTTCAATGAACAGATCAGCAACAGAGATGACACCAATCATGTCCTCCCTTTCACATATGAAAGCAAAAAACGTTGGCAGAACATTGTTTCTTTGAATGTTCTAGAACTTGAATCATTTTCTGTTGATTGCATCCTATGTGATTATTGTCATCGATTCAGTTAGGCTTTGAAAGAGATGTTGTTCTATAAAACAAAAGAAAGTACCCCACCCCACCTCCTGACAAGAACAGAAGAAGTTTTAGTGACCTTTGCTAAACATATATGGTTATGGTATTGCCATCTACTCTGGAGAAATAAAAAAGGATTATTGGATGTTTTTCTATTTTTTGTTTTATTTTTGTTTTTGTTTTTGAAAATCAGTATGGTATAGTAGATAAGACACTGGTCTCAGGAAGACATGGGTTCTAATCTTTCCTTAAATTTTTATTAATTTCATGATCCAGGTCAAGTTTCTTTACTTCCCTGGGCCTCAGTTTCTTAATCTGTAAAATAAGGGGACTTGGTAAAATGGTTTTTGAGATTCCTTCCACTTAGAGCTCTATGATTTTTTTGAAGAAAAGGATCCACTCACAATCAATTATACTATCTACAGTACTGTATGAGACTAGTCTCTCCCACTCAGGTACTCTTTCTTTGTTTATATGGCAGCAGTCAATTGAAAGGTAGGCACTTTAATCAAGACCACAGTGCAGTAAAAACCTCTCAACTCTAATTTTCTGGCAACTAGGGGAAAATATTACAGATAACAAAATAGAATAAATTGAGGGAAAATTAGGTAGGATATTGTTAGTGATTCTTTGAGATCAATGTTAAAGCATACTGCAACTACTGACTAAAGCATTCATTATGGACTTTCTGACAAATTCATTTTCTCAAGAGGCAGAAGGCTTTTGTTCCTTCCCTATTGTTAGTTTGGATAGCCCAAGAGACTCTTTAGCAGGTTTTCAGCTTAGGGACAGCTCTGGCTCAAGTAACCCCTGCAAACCATAGTCAAAAACTAGCTGTGACCCTGGGCAAGTCCTTTAATCTCTGCTTGCCTCAGTTTTGTCTTCTGAACAATGAAGGTAATGCCAAAGTTGTTGTTGTGATGATCAAATGAAATGACACTTGCAAAGTGCTTGGAAAGCCTTTAAGTGCTCCATAAATACTACTTATTACTATTTTCCTTGTTGTTGTTGCTATTGCTGCTGCTGTTATAGTAGGAATAACAGAGATTGGCTGGAAACTAGGAAGCTAGTAATCAAGAACTTTAACTCACATAATCAAAAATATTAACTGACATTTACCTAAAATTGTAGAGCCTCCATAAAACACAGCATTTGCCTATAGCTTTTAACTCCGCAAACCCTTCTTCTCTTAATGTAATTACATACTTGCTAATGAGCAGGTTCTCAACTTAGGACTTTTCTGTATAAAGGAAAGGCATGGAGAGCAAATGGATCCAAGATAAGGCAAAGAAGAGATCACAGAGATAGGGAAGTCTTTTTCTTTCTTTATAGATAGAAACTGAAGAAAAATACAAATTGCTGTAATATAAAGAGGCTTTATCAGCATTGTTCTATATATTTGCCCTTCAAAGAAATTATTATCTTACTTAAACTAGTAGTGCAATTCTTAAAAATTAGGGTTTGTTCCCACATAAAACCTCCTTGCAAAGATTATTACAGAGAGGTAAAAATACTTTATCAAAGGTCTATTGCTCTGCATTCATTATATAATTGATTGTCACTGTCAGAGTCTGATAGCAGCACATCTTTGCTAAGTAATAATATTGGTGGAGAAAAGCTATCATTTTGGACTAAGCTTGGGGCATTTAAGTTAAAGCCCAAAATTACATGGTATTTTGAAGGCTAGCACCCTTTGGTATGGAAAGAAAGATGATGTTAAAAATGTTATGGTTTCTAAAGCAACTTCAGTTGACAGCTAGCTGGCAAAAATATGTGGGTTACCATGGCAAATGTTACTCTCAGAACAAAAAAAAAGGTCAGATATACAGACCAGATACACAAGGATATAGGAGATGAATGAGTGTATAACTTCTGCAAGATAAATCTTCTAAGAAGGACTCATGAGTAGAAGAACAAACGGAATATGAATTATCATCTTTTCTTCCTCATAAGCAGGTGGGGGAGGAAGGAATAGTATGTGGAAGGAAGGAAGGAAACAAAGTTCATTCCAGAGTTTTATCCCAATGCCAAGTGCATGGCATGAGATTAATTTCCAAAGAAGAATTAAAACACTCCCTCTCTTTCTTCTCCACTTTAAGGTCAGCTTCCAAAGTAGCAAATCTACATCAGCTACCTTTATGGCAATCTAATGACTGCAAGGAACAATGTAGATTACTGAACATGAAATATGACATAAGCAAGTCTATGAAAGATCAAATTTTAAAAGACTCATCTTCTGCCCAAACAAGCAGTTGTTCTATAAACAAAACTTCACCCCACCAAAAAAAGGGAAGGGTTAGGTTTATTTATTGAATTGAATCTTTTCTTAACTGAACTGAAAATGAGTTTTCACCTAGCATCCACAGTTTGTTTCTCCATTCTGTTTATCCAAGCCTACATTCCTATAATTCATATAAATTAAGCAATAAAAAGCAGAAGTACAGGAGAGAGACCTTCATCTTAAAGTCAACCAGGCTGCCATACTTTTTGGAATTTTTGTTCTTTTGATAAGAAAAAAAATAGAGGGATGTAAATAACAGCAAAAAGAACCAATTTTGTAAAGGCAGTCAGAAAAGGATGGTGGGAGGAAGAAAATCAAGGACTTTGCATCTCAGTTCTAGAAAAATTCTAAAGAATTACTGGATGGAATCCAATGGGATGAGGTAAGAAAAGACATGGGGGAAAATGGCAAGTATTTCAGAAGAAAATTACCATTTACCAAGGGACATACATGCCATGCAACAATAAGTGAATTAAGGAAAATTGCTCATGCAAAAAAAAAAAATACCAAAGGAAAAAAGACATTGAAAATCAGCAAAAAAGACCTATGAGGGATAGAGAGTATCATGTATAAAGGAAAAGAGAGTTTAAAAGAATGTAACTGACAGAGAGGAAGTGATCATTTCTCTAATTTAAGCTTTTAATGGGGGAATGACAGTTTTCAATCATAGAAGGATACAAAGAACACTCCAGAAGGGCATGGAAATGTAAGGGGGTTAATTTAGGTAAAGAGGAGAGGTGGAAGTAGCAGTAGATATAGGGGAAGATGTAAATTAATTCCTTGCTTCAGTAATCTCAAGAGACTGATTCAAGAGATGGAACTCATTTTACTTGAAAGATGAAAAAAATGGGGAAAGAAAATCAGAGCAGATAAAGGAATGAGAGGTAGCAAAGCTAGACTGAATGGCTCAGTCAGATCTGCTCTCCTTCCAGATCCTAATCCCAGTACTTGGTTCAGGAGGAAATCTTTGTGTGTGAAACTGATGAGAGGGTGGGGAAGGGGGTTCTGAGCAGCAGGAGAGCTACAGAGAGACCTATGTATGAGAAAGGGATGTGAACCTCATAAAGGGGGAGGAGGAGCAAGGGAGTGTCTGGGTAAGGATGCAAAGAGAAACCCAAATATGACCTGTACCAAAATTAGTTTGTGGGAGGTTCCAGATGGAGTAACATACCTTGCAAACCTAATCTAACTCATTTGTTAGGTAATAATTCTATTTTGAAGTCCATAGGGGAGAGAGAATGGGAAACTAAGGAAGTAATATATTTCAACTTCAGGAAATCCTTTAATAATATTTGTTACTGAGAAATGATCTGAAGGGTTTAACAATGGTCAAATCACTTGAGTGAGAGAAAAGTACTGCTTCCAAGAACAATGACAAACAACAATTATTAATAAGAGGAAACCACTGAGGAAAGATATCACAGGAAAGGTGCTTTGAAACTCAACATTGAGATGGATTTATTATAATTAGGCTAATATTTGAAAATAATAGTGATTTTTATACACTTTAAAGATCCATAAATTAGCATGTACAAAAGATGCTTACTGGATGGGTTTTAGGAAAACATGCACAATGTTTCTAAAGGTTAAATGAAAGGTATAATGATGGACCCTACCAAAGGGATCACACCTTTCTAAATGCATAAAATGAACAAAACTCCAGATATCTGGAAATAGGAATATGGGAATTCAAGTATGATAACTTATTTGAAAAAATATTAGTGTACTTCTGAGACTTAATTTCTCCACATGATTTCAGGAGTTTACTATATTTTTTCCTTCAAACTCATCTATAATATGAAGAATTTTTTTTCCTTTTTTGCAAGTAGAATAATCAAAACCTTACTTTTATATTTCATCACATCTATAGATTTTAGATCTCATAAGTGGGTATCCCTTTACTACTGTAGATTGAACCATAGTCTATAAGACCACCTTCTCATATTGGCCTTTTTGTTCCTTTTTCTTCCATAAACCCTTCATAAAAAATTTATGCCATATGTTATAAGCCTTCCTCCGGGTGTTTTACTAAATATTTCATCAATGTCAATGCAACACCATGACAATTTATATTTTAACTCTTTTTCTCCCTACATGACATGCTCACTTATTATTTTCTCATGACCATATTTCACTCCCCATATCCCATCTAACCATCAACAGCAGGTCACTTTATCATCTGTCTGTTGCTACTGTCCCATTTTGTCATATCTAGATGTATCCCCTACAACAGACTTGGTTTTTCTCACCACCATCATCCTACCACATCGCCATTTCCTGGAAAATGTAAGATATTTATCTTTGAGATTCTCATACTTCAAGTCACACTTCTACTTTCCACCTCTTGTTTGTACTGGGAACAGTAAACAATTCAATAAAACCATATGTTTTAGAAAAGGCATGTCATCTGAAAGCTTTATATTTAACAACTCTGCATTTCTGTGACTTCCTAGGTGGAAAAAAAATCCCTTCCATGTCCTCCAATCATTCAACTATGTGTATTATCTTCCCTCATTAAAATGTAAGCTCCTTGAAATAAGGAACTGTTGTTCTTTTTTGTATTTGTATTTCCAACACTGTATTACAAGGCCTACCATGCAGTAAAAACTTTTTCACTCATTTTTTGATTCATGATGCTTTTTATACTGCTTTTCACACACAAAATTTACTTAGATATATAAAGCACAGTGGCACATAGTAAGTACTATTTAAATATTAGCTATTATTATTATTATTATTATTATTCCTTCTTACCCACCATGAATTTTTATTGCCCTCTAGGTCACTTACAATTTTGATCCTTTTAAGATTGTGATGTTTAAAGATTTACAATTATATGGCATCCTTTATAGAATATTGGTGTTTAAAAAGATGTGATTTTGAAAGCGTATTTCAGGGTCATTGAAAATCATATGATTTTTCAAAAATGATCCAGTCTCACCTTACCTTCTATTCAATTTCAGATATCACATCATAGTCCATTTTGTAGTGTTTTTCCTCGGTACAAGGACTGATGTAATATTTCAACGAATTGCCTTTTCAAATAAGTGTCATAATTTAACATATATTATTCATCCTCTTTGTTTTTCTGGTGTGAATATCTAGGTTCCTTTTTTAAGCGATTGAGGATCTCCTTCTTGATTGCCAACAGTGATAGACTAGAAGTATACCAGGGTTTGACACAATCAGTCGAACATCAGGGGCAAATAGAATTATCTATGACACCATTTTAGCAAGAAAAAAAATGGGACTATCTCTGTTGCTTAATTTTTTCATACTAAATCTCTGCAACAGAAAGGAGAGCTATTTAACATATTAGCATAAAATATATTAAATGGAAAGTAAATTGATGTTAATAACAATACATTAATTCCTTCTGAAAAATCTTTCATTTGCTTTTCACTTCAGTCTCCAGTTTTGAAGACTGAGTTTTTGGATGGGTTGCTGCTGAGTTTTAATTTTAATTTAGTCTTATTTTTTAGTGTTCTGGAAAAGAGAAAACAATTAGGTCCTAAATAAGTCCTTATAATATTTTTGTTCTATGTATAACTTTGTCCTATACCATAGAGAGCTTATATGATTATTTTAACATTTTGTTTTTCACTATATTCTTGACAATTCATTGCGAAGCTCAGCAAATTTATAGAGTAATGATCTTTATCCAGAAAAACCCAGGAAGCTCTCCTCCAGTCTTATTTTAGGATGAAGGGAGTGAACCACTAAGAGTGGTTGACACTCTCTTTTTTCCTTAAAAAAAAAATAATAGGATTTTCCAGATTCTTTCTTAGGAATGAGATTTTTACAGCTTTGAGGGTTATGTTATATCTCCTGCCCACAACACCTGCTATATCCACAATGAGCTATCATAGGGTCATGAATGAGTTTCCACTCAAGAAATAGTAAGGCTCAAACTCTAGAGTTATATAAAATTAGAGAAATGCTCTGGAAATGATCTCAGTAAACATCTAGTCTTTATTGTTTTGCAGATAAGGAAACTGAGGCCTCCAAAAATTTAAAAGACTTAACCAAGTTCATATAGAGGGTGTCTAAGTGATGCAGTGGATAGAAAGCTGGACCTGGACACAAGAAGACTCAACTTCATGAATTCAAATCTGTCCTCAGACTCTTACAAGCTGTGTGACCCTCTGGCTCAGTTTGTTCATCTGTAAAATGAACTAGAGAAAGAAATGGCAAACCATTCCAAGAAAACCCCAAATGAAATCATAGAGAGTCAGTTACAACTGAGCAATAACCATCAAAAATATAGATAAGAGTGCCTGGATTTAAATTTGTATTTTGGAACTTCAAATATATTTATTCTTTTTCAGTATCACTTCCTTAATTAGAATATAAATTCCTTGACAGGAGGAGTTATTTCATTCTTTATTATTTGTATTCCCAAGCACTTAGTATGGTGCTGTTCATAGCTGGCACTTAATAAATGCTTATGGATTAATTTCCTGAAAAATATCACCCTAGTTAGTGACAGAACTAAGTCTAAATGCCAATTATTCTAAATCTCAGGCTTTCTACTATACCAAGCAAAGGATCATATTAAAGGACTCTGTTGTAGTCTATACCTTTATTCATCTAAAATTTAGTTCATTCCAGCACATCCTTGCAATTTTTTGCAGTGACTTCAGTACATATAGTGGGGAAAGGGTGAAGGAGAGCAAGTTGCCCCTTTAATCGTTGATGAAAATTGACAGAATGCTTGTGTGAAATAGATTTCTTTTACTGTGATGATGAAGAGAATGACAAGGAGGGTGAACTAACTGCATAAGCAAAATATCATGACAGCTTCTGCAAGACCAAAAGTGACTTCACAAAATGTTGGTCGCCCCCAATACAGTCATCATAGAAGCTTTGATCTAGAGTGGATGTGGTTCACTGGAAACAACTAAGCACTCCAGTGAAAAATTTCCTCTGTTGTTGTTCAGTGATTTCAGCTATGTCTGACTCTTCATGATTCCATTTGGCATTTTTTTTGACAAAAATATTGAAGCAGTTTGCTTTTTTCCTTCTCATTTGACAATGAGGAAACTGAGGCAAACAGGGTTAAGTGATGTGCCAGGGTCACATACTACTAAGTTTCTAGGGTCAGATTTGAAATCAGAAAGACAAGTCTTCTTGAATCCAGGGTCAGCATTCTTTCCACTACACCACCCTAGCTGCTCTAATTTTCTTTTTAGTTAAATGAAATCTTGAATATTTCTGGTACTCTGTTGGCATGTAAATTTTAATTGCGTACTTATAAAGGCAGGGCTGGATAAAATTTCTTTTTTATTTCTAATAGAAAGCTTCCTAATCAATACAAAGGACTCAGCTGTGTGAAAGCCAGAACAGGAATAAATAGAACAAAAAATTCATGAAAGAACTGAACTTTATTTTGCTTTTAGCCAGCTCTCAATTTTACGTTGCTCAGTGACAACTATGACAACCAGAAATTTCAAGCTCATGAAGACATTTGCCTCCAGTTACAGTCATCACCTGCTCAAATGAAAGATTTACTTAAGTAATTCCTCTAAGTCCAAAAGGTTCACTAAGGTCCCTCCTAGTACCAATTTCTCTGAATGTATAATCACAGCCAGTAATTACCTTACCAGTTCTTGCATCTCAAAATTAGGTTACCCAACTCTGGCCTAAATTTTTTGATGTTGCGCCATTCAGTACTTTTCAATTACATCTGACTCTGTGATTTCATTTGGTGTTTCTTGGCAAAGATGATGGAATGGTTTGTCATTTCTTTATCCACTTCATTTGACAGATGAGGAAAATGAGGCAAACATGGTTAAGTGATTTGCCCATGGTCACATAGGTAGGAGGTTTCTGAGGCTGGATTTGAACAAAAGAACATGAGTCTGATTCCAGAACTAGTACTCTATCTACTGTGACACCTAATTGTTCCTTTTGGGTCACTGATATTCTCATAATGATCCAACTCAATTGGCAATAGAGGAATAGAAGAATGGAGAAAGGAGTTTCAAAAATGTTACCTCAATATAGATATCATCTATTACAAGCCCCAGTGAAATACAAAACAGTTACATCATAGGAGATAGTGTGATAAAATTGGAGTCAGGAATACTTCAAGTTTGAGTTCAGTTTTTTAGTATTTTATCAGATGCAAGTTAACTAATCTCTGTTTGACTCAGTTTTCTCACCTGTAAAATACAAATAATTATAGCATCTGCTTCACAGAATTTCTATGAAGCTCAATGAGATAATATTTATCAGGTATTTTACAAAATGTTAGTGCAATTTAAATATTGACTATTATTATTATTAATATTAAATGCTGACAGCAAAAGCTTCTTACTAGCAAATCTTGACAATACTATTACAAGGGCATGGTGTTTGCCTTAGTTTCCCTTTGGAGTCATCTACTCTTCAGGGTAGAAAAATGCTTGTTTTTCTATTATTATTATTATTAATCTGAACTTAAACAACAACTCCCCCCCCCAAAAAAAGGCTATTTCCAAACACATAGTAGGATACAAAAGGGATTTTATCTAAGTCTATGGATCTCCATTTAGTATCATTTGCTTTCTTTCATTAAAATATATAATAAATTCCACATATTACTTTCAAGACTGATCTGCTTATCCATGTTTCCTTATGGACTTTCTTCTGTTCTATGCATCAAATCAATGTTTCAGTGACACTATTTGCAACACTAATCTCTTCTTCTGGGCATCTCTCTCTAATTAAAAATTGACAGAAAGAAAGAAAGAGAAGGATGCCAGGAACGATAAGCATAGTCAATCAAAGATATTGCTCATAGTTACCATGTCCAAAAAATCTATTTCTTTCTGTATGTTGTCCGTTACCTCTCTGTCAGCAAATGAGTAACATGTATCGCCACATGTCCTCTGGACATGCATTTTGCCATTGCATTGAGCAGATTTCTCAAGTCTTTCAAAGTTTTTTTTCTTTATAATGTTGTAATAATTATAGAAATTACTGTTCAAATACTGCTCACTTCATTCTATTGGTTCATGGTACCCAGAATTAGCTGCAATCATCTCTTTCATTGTTTCTTATGGCACAATAACATTCCTTCCCTTTACATTCCACAATATATTCAGCCATTCCTCAGTTATTTAAGAGCATTTTAAGGCATCACCTTTAAATTTTAATTTCTTGCCTTTTTTTCCCTCCCTTTAAACCCCACTACAAGCACTTTCAGGATTAGGAAATTTGGTTTGCTTGTTAACTATTGCCTCCACATTTTTCCTTATCTCGAGTAATTTCTCTTTTTAATTTGATGTGTTCCTACATTAAATTCAATGTGTATGTATGTTTAACATGCCTTTCTCAGTTTCATATACTAGAGAAAGTTAATCTGATTCCTGCTCTTCTTCCACATTTATAAACTTTTTCCCAAGAACCATAGTTATGAGAAATAACAAGTTATTAACCATTCTTCTTCCTTTCTTTGCTAGTGAGTTGCTTTTAATTTCTTTTAAATCCCTTAGAACAGAACCAATCTATCACCCAGGAGCACTTTTTTTATTTATCATTGTCAGTATCTTTTGAAGACATTAAGGTTCTGAAGGTACTTTTTCTTTTCCTCCTATAAGAATGTCAGCACTGTATCATCACAGCTTATTCCAAGTGTTCAAATAAATTTATCTTTTTAGACTAATTTTGGATTTTGTGTTTATACCTCAAGATTCCTACTGAACCCTAGCTCTAGCCTTTTCATCATAAAAGTTTGAAAATCCTCTATTTCTTTATCTACTTTTCTCTTGTAGATGATACTCATTTTTTTCAGCATAAGTCATTCTGCAAGTCTATATCTTTTGCTTTATGGAATCTTAGATTCCAAGATCTCCTCTCATCAGAAACTACCAGACTTTGTGTAATCCTGATTATGCTTCCTTGACATTTGAACTGTTTTGGTTGCTTGCAGTATATTTCTTTGACGTAGAAGCTCTGAATTTTGACTATGACATTATCAGGACTTTTTTTAAGGATTCTTTTTAGGAAATGGTGAATTCTCATTACCTAAAGTTTTTCCTCTAGTTCTAAAAGATTTGGGTAGTATTTATTTGTGATTTCTTTAAATGTACTAAAATTTTCTTTATCAGGGATTTCAGCTGGTCCAATGATTCTTACGTGATTTGTCTTTGAATTTTTCCCCAGATCATTTGTTTTGGATATAAAGTATATTATATTTTATTCTATTGTTTCAATATTTGGGTTTATCCTAATATAACATGATATCTTATGGAGACATTGATTTCTCTTTGGTTTCCACTAGTTGTCAGGGAGTGTTTTTACTTGAGTAAGTTCTATGACTTTTTTTTCTAAGTTATTTTCATCCACTATTTTTCTCCAGAGCTTTAATTTCATTTTTTCAAACTTTATACTTCATTTCTTCTGGAAAATTGTGTAGTTCCTGTGGAAAACATGTTTTATTTTTTTTTTTAAATTGAATCAGGGCAGCTAGGTGGTGCAGTGAATAGAGCACCAGCCCTGGAGTCAAGAGTACCTGAGTTCAAATCCGGCCTCAGACACTTAATAATTACCTAGCTGTGTGGTCTTGGGCAAGCCACTTAACCCCATTTGCCTTGCAAAAAACCTTAAAAAATTTGAATCTTTGAGTGTAGTTGTTATGAAGTTATTCTCTCTTTCTTTTGGGGGAGTTCTATATCTCCAATATTGAAAGGATTCTTTCTTTTAGTCATCTCTAGTTTTACTTCCTGAATTTGGACTTTCTCCCAGTTCCAGATTCTAACCCTTTGTTGTACTTTTATATGTCACCTGAGTTCCTTTCCTAACTTCCACCTCCCAGAGTTAGAATCTTCATGAATTTTGAAATTCAAAGCACTAGATCTTCAGGGTCTTTTCTGGAATCCTAGAAAATTGTTAGAACTCAGAATTGCTGGATATTGTTCACTGTCTATACCACTGCATCTTTGGGGACTTCCAAGTTCCCAACCTGCCATCTTCTGACCACCCTGGAACTCTATTGGAGGGAGCCACCATTCTTGCTTCCCCTAACACAGAGTCTTGCAGTAGGCAGTCATATTGGCTGAACTTTGCATTATTCCTGCTTTGTATCATAACTAGCCCCTCACACAATGCTTAATAAATGTTTATTGACTTATTGATTAATGTATTTTAATTTAATTGACATGCACAAATGGGGTCCATGCCATCATTTTAAAAGACCACAGTTTCCTCTTGACTAATAATAGACTTAGATTAATTCATCTTCATTAAGCTTTTCCCAGTTTTGGGTTAATCTAGTCAGGGTCATAGGTGCAATAGGTTTATAAATTCTCAGAATTAAATTAGAGATTACTTTCATAGGACTCAAGTGTCAATATCCCAAGTTAGAGAGAAGATTGGTGAGGGGGAGGTCAGGGAGATCAGATATTTCATGAATAGTTAATAGATTCCACACACAATGCTAAACCATAGTGTGTTTTTCTTTCTTTTTTTTTTACACTACCAGTTCTTGAAAGGATGTTCATCAACCATGCCCCTAGCAGGTCAAGTCCATATGGTTAAGTCTCTTTTATGATCTCTTTCATTGACAGTTTGATGCTAGGTTAAGTTTCATTTTTGCCAATAGAAGATATTTTTCCCCTTCAGTGTAAGTATTGCCTTTCCAAATACAACATACCTTTTCAGATTTCACCTGCCAACTCTAAAACATAATTTTATCAACTTATCCAACTATATCAGTTGTGTGTCCAACTCAGAAAATATAGCAAGATTGTTAAAATCTTGATTTCTTGTTTCCCCCTTTTTCATCTGCTTCCCCACCCCATCCCCAGAGCCATTCCTTTTGACCCAACTTCTTCCTAAACAATTTAGGGGGTGGGGGAGAGGGAAGAACAGTAATATTTCTTCTGAATTCTCAAAATAAGTATTTCTCACCAAATAAATATATTATTGACATATTTTAGAATATGTTTTTCCTATTTAACACCCAACAATAAATGACTCACATAGACATTTAAAGTTTTCATATATCATTTCATTTGAGCCTCACAGCAATGCTATAAGAAATGAACTGCAGTTATTATTATGATGTTCATTTTACAGAGAAGATACACTTCAGGTTATTATTTATGATCTAATTAATTAATTGTCTTTAAAAGAAAAGATAGACAAGAAGAAATTTTATGATGGAATGAGCTCTCGAACAATGGAATGGTTCTCAAGACTATAGATGTGTAGTCAAATCTCACCTCTTGACATTTACTACCTCTAAGAACTTAGGTAAATCACTCAGCATCCTTTGGCTTTGGTTTCCTAAATATAAAATGAGAGTCTTAGACATTATAATTTTGGAGGTCCCTCCATGATTCCATTAAATTAAAGGGACTAGAAAAAAATTGAAAGAAGAAAAAGACCTTCCACTTTTTCCATTCTCTGATCTGTTTTCTTGCAGTTCTCTGTTTTAAATGTAAATTAATTACTTTAAAAAAATCTAAACACACCAAGACAGAGGACAGACATTCAAGTTAAAAGGGAAATTGGGCTTAAATGGAATAGGACTTAGTATCAGAAAGATCCTTAAAGTTTATCTCATTCAGAGGTTCTCAATATTTTTCATATCATGAACTCTTTTGACCATTGAGGCAGCCTATGCTCCTCCTCTCAGAATCATGTTTTTAAATGCATAAAATAAAATTCTTGACACTACAGAGAAAATCAGTTACATTAAATTTAGCTATCATTTTTCTAAAAAATTCACAGACCCAAGTTAAGAACTCCTGATGTAATCTAGTCCATCAATCTTACAGAAAAAGACATTGAGGTCCAAAGAAATTAAATCATTTAACTCATTTACAAAGTTAATGAATACTAGAATCATATTCAAACTCAAATCCTTTGACATAAATTTCAGGCTCTTTCCATTATATAATATTGACTTCAGGAACATTCATTCTTTTTTTATTAATGACATCCACAAGATCAAAATACCCTCTTCTCTATCTTAGGGGAAGAGAAAGTATAAGAAACCAAGAAACTTCACAGGGATAGGTGGGAATATATTTCACAGGAGTTGTCATCTGTAGGGATATTTAAACATGCCAAAAAGGGTTCACACATACATACAGAGAGAGAGAGAGAGAGAGAGAGAGAGAGAGAGAGAGAGAGAGAGAGACTTTGGGGGCTTTATTTTATTTATGTTTTATTTCTAATTGTCAGGTAAAAGATCAGGAATGACTAGAAGAGTAAGTGAAAAAATAAGTTTAGGACCTGTGATTTTACTGATGTGGAACTCTTTATCACTGCAGATCAGCATCTTATCTTCAACTTAACATCCTGAAATATAATATATATATATATATATATATATATTTCTTTATAAACTTTAAATGACTATATAATGTTAGCAATAATTATTATTAATCTTCACAGGAATGGAGAAGTTGATGACTTACCCCTGGGGTCACATTGCTAGAATATGTCAGAAGCTGAATTCAAATCCAAGTTTTCCAGGCTCTGAGGCCAATTCTTTATTCACAATTTTATTCCGACTCTTAGTGAAGACCTTACCCAATTCCCCCAACTTAAAAATATAAAGATAAATATAGAGATAAGGAATGAAGATTAGAATGGGTACTGAATTCATAATTAGATGACCTGGAATTGAATCCTGACTTGGTCATTACTATTCATATAGCCTTGAGTAAGTCTCTTAACTGCTCTAGGTTTGTTTATCTTCATCTGTAAAGTGAAGGGATTGGACTCAATGAACTCTGAGATCATTTCCATCTCCAAATTGATGACCTTATGATCATGTGTGGGAAAATATAATTTCCTGTAGATATATACATCTTGGCATTAGTTACTTTTTACAATACTTGTCAGATTTCTTTTCCAACCAAGATGCCCTTCCTCTTGACAGGCTTTACAAAAGGAGTTTAGAGAAATTCATTAAGGAGTACAAATCCTCCCTTTTTTATAATAAAGATGCTTTTATATGAAGCAGCATGGTTTCAAATAGTAGATAAGGACTGGCTTTGGTGTAAGAAAGGTCGAAATATAAGTCTTGTTTCTATCACACAGTATATGATTATGAATAGAATACAAACCTCTTAGTGCAAAAGACAACTCCCTAAGATCATAAATGACACTTTAGTTGCTTTTCTACAACAGTGGAGAGAATTTCCACACTGGAACCTTGTTACACTGGCAAAGTTCATAAGATCATATATCTAAAAATGGCCTTACAACTTGGGATCTTAACTTGGGAGCCATGAAATAGTGAGAGAGAGAGAGAGAGAGAGAGAGAGAGAGAGAGAGAGAGAGAGAGAGAGAATGGAAAGATAGATAACGGAGAAATAGGTAAATGATAGATGATAAAAAATATATGATTAATAGATTTGGACTGATAAAGTATGTTTCAATATATGTGGGTTCTTTGTAGCTATATAAATATGTGCATATAAAAGCATATAATATAATAATATATAAGTCAAATATTTATGCTATAAATATATAGAAAATAGATATATTTAATCATTTAAAAGTAGACTCTTGAGCAGGGATCCTTAGTTTTTACCAGTAAGACATCAAAAAAGCTTAAGAACCCTTGATTATTAAGACTATCTAATGCCTTCAGTTTAAAGAATGTAGGCAAATGATCTCAAATCCTTTGCCCAAGGTTCAATAGGCAGGAAATTTCAAATTCAGACTATCACAAATACCACAGATTTTTTTTTTCTTTTGCCATTCAGGATTCCTAAAACTTTAGAATGAACCTTCAAGAGAAGTCAAGAAATTTGTTTAAGGTGAAAAAAAATAACCAGCATAGTGTTTTATCAGTGCCAAAGAGTATTTAAGGAGAACAGAAAAAAAATATGCTAGTGACAGAGGGTTCTTCCAGTCAATATTGTGTCTATATTCATTTTGAATGAGTCAAGTAGTTCCTGATGCCACCCTCATAAATGAGAAATGAAATGCTAGTGGCCAGAGTGGCACTGAATCTATATGGTATTAGGATTATCTGACCTTGTCCAAGTACAGTCAACAGATGACTTATCTAATGTGCTAGAGGTTGGGAGTACTGGTTCTGATGGTGACTCAGAACACAAAGTCAGATTCCCATTTTCTAGCACACGATTCTAGAGGAAGACACTGACACATGTTGAATTATTTATAGATGCATGATAATGTCTTATACTTAAATGATACCTCAGATTATTGAGGGATATATTTCTAAATCTAAATTTTATTTTGAATAGCATTGGGAGGTATTCACAATATCAGTCTCTGATAAGAGAACCCAAACTTTACAAATATGATAACAAAGCCTCAGACTTATTAGCTAAGGTCATATAACAAATATCTGGTGGAAAAGTAATAAACTCCACTGCTGTAAGCCTCTACAATAAGAAATGGAAGACAGACATTGCAGGGAGTCAGTAATGTAATTAGGTGTTGATTATCCTTTTGTTATGAAGGATAATCATTTGTCAAATTAAGATCTTGTGCTTTGCACATGAAAATGTTGACTGATGAAGATATCTGCTACAAACTTCAAACATAAAGCAGTTGTGAAATTCAAACATATCAGTTGTTAATTCATTCATTTACTGATAGGTAATATTGAACTCAATGAAATCAAAAGTTAAATGAAATCAGAACTCCAGTGAATGAAACTCTATTTAATTACTCTTCCTTGGTGCCAGGATTGGCTCCTGTCCTCCCCTTGCTTCCAACATATTTAAGTACTAATACCACTGGTATGGCTATGAAAGCAGTTGAATTACATATGGTAATTAATTCATGTGTGCTTATTTAAATGGAACAAGCAGCTAATTGGGAATAAGGGAAAGGGTAGTTTGATTTTTTTCTTTCCTTGCTAAAAAAAAAGACAATTGTTTTGATCTCTTATAAGCCCATCCCAGAGATTGTACATATATATATATATATATATATATATATATATATATATATATATACACACTAAACCCTCAATTCCCATTCCACCAATTTAAAATTTGTGATTATTCTAATACTGAACTAGAGTATACCTTAACCCTAGCTAAGTAGGGAAGGGAGAAGGACTAGCTAAACCAATTAGCAGTGTAAATACGAGAAATGTTTAATCTGCTTTAGAGAAAAGACTAATAAACAGTTTCCAGGCTTCATTCTAGCAACAACTTTTGCATTAAAATAATGAATTTGCTAATTACAAATGATTCTTATTTATTTTTAAGCTACTCTTCTTCCTGTCTTGTCAGAAGAGTTATTGTATGAATTTTGAGGGTAATTAATACACTTTAATATAACCAGATTGGAAAATCAGATGAATTCTCACATTAAAGACTTACATATCAATCTATAACCGACTAGACATCTCAAGGAATATGCCTTGGTTCATACTATGCAAACAAATCGATGATATAATGGAGTCTACTGTATTCTGCCTTTGTCTTCTTGTCATTGCAACCTTTAAAATATTTTTCCAGTAGGCCATCCTCTCTTCATACAGTCACTCCTAGCTAGTAGAGATTTTCATCACCTACCTATTCATGGTCAACTGCAGTTTCTCTCAGTTATTCTCCTTTTCCAATTCATTCATCACTTAAATGCCAACATGGTTTTCCTAAAGTTTAAGTCTTCCCTTACCACTTCCCTAGTCAAATAATTCTAGCTTGCTATAATAATTTGCACACTGGTTGTCTCTACTCTTTTCTAACCTATGACCTCTTTGATCCATCTTTTCATCCTGCTCACATCATTATATGTTCCTAATACACCAATCAAAAAATCTTCAGTAGCTCTTGATGGTGGTGGTGGTGGTGCTGTTGTTGAGTTCTTTGGATTGTGCCTGATTATCTGTGACCTCATTTGGAGTTTTTCTTGGCAAAGAAACTGTAATTGTTTGCCATTTTTTTCTGTAGAAACTCAATTTCCAGATGAGGAAGATAGGATTAAATGACTTGTCCAGGATCAAATAGCTAGTAAATGTTAAAGGCTAAATTTGAACTTGGATTCTCTTAACTGCAAGTCCAGCATCCTATCCATTCTACCACCTAGCTGCCCTCTCCCTTCATTGCCTATAATATAGGGGAATGTCCAGTCCTTAGGCCATTTGGTCTGTCACTGCCATGACAATTAAATGTTTGACAAACTATAGAAGGTAAATGGTGTTATAAATATCCAAATGCCAAATCCTCAACAGAAAAAAAGGGTTCCCTATCCCTGACCTATAAGATAAAAAATAAATTCTTTATCCTGGCATTCAAGGCCCTCTACCATCGTTCTCTAAACTTTAGCTTTATCTTGTACTACTTTCCACTACTTAATCTATGTTTCAGCCAAATTGGACTATTCCTTATTTCATTTCCTACTCCCTTTTTCAGCCTGCCATTTCTTGTCTCCATAATCTTTGCTCATACCATCTTTCTGAAATAGGAAATATATTCCTTTCTTCAAGACCCACTTCAAATAACAACCCCTTATCTAAAGTTATTCCTTCGCCTCAGCTAAGGAAGTAAACCATTTCATAAACTATTTTTATACTTTTAATCAACAGCAACCTAAATTCAATAGTTTAACCTGGTGTGAACTTCATTCCCTAACCTCTCTATTACACTCCTTCTGAGCTTAGGTAATGCTAAGAGAGCAAGTCAGGGGTATGCTAACAACTAAACTGGGGAGAGGTAGAATGTATACAAATTCTATTAAGTATAATCTTCATTAGAACTTAATTCTAGACAATCAACAAAACAACAAATAAAGCCCTGATTTGTGGGAATTGTTGATTTCTGAGGTATAAATGCTAGAATAAAACTTAAATAATGGACTGTTGCAAGTGGGTTGGAACTGGCTCCAGCACACCTCTAAGATTGCACCCAACCTGTGGTAGAGCATTCTGAGCTCATATTGATCTGATCAATCACAGTCAGAGACACTGTAATTTGTCTCAAACATAGTGACGTCATTTCGGTCTCCTTTGATAATGAAGGGCATGAACTAACCAACATAGCATAACACTTTTTGCACATAATGGCCTGGTACACAATGCTTTTTAAGTTGTGATATACATATATTCTTTTTCTCAATCACTGTCCTTTCTGTCAATTTTAGCAAATTAATGTTTCTTATTTTATCTCTATATATTTTCCCTTCTCTGGTTCCATTTCTAATCACACACACACACACACACACACACACACACACACACACACACACACAAACACATCTCCTTGTTGGTTAGCTAATAAACACACACCTGAATCTCCAGACTACCACCAAAAGGACAGAATTCTGCAGGAATATGTCACAATTGATTCCTTTGAAGGTATAAATCCCTTTACTTAGAGTGGATTAAAGGTGAATGGCATCTTGACAGAATTGAGAAGCTGTTGTATTTTTCTCCAAACTTTTTTTCTCTTTATTTGTTCCCTCTTGGCTTCTATACTTAGTTGTTTAATCTCTCCTTTAGCCCACTTTCCCTTGCTGACAATTATAAAGTCCCTTCAAATTATCATTATGTTTTAATGCCCAAGATTTACCAGGAGATAATTGGACTAGTTCAGTGGACTCTGACCCACCACTATTCCATGTCCAGGAGAACCAGTTCTGTTTTCCCAGAGGTAATGAATATTATGGCTCCAGTGCCCAATTTCCATGTGCTGATGAAGAAGCTCTAAGGATGATGGGTATATCTCTCTCCCCAGGTGTTTCATTACAGTGACAGACAATCTGTGTGTGAAGGGTCCCCTTTGGTAACTCGGCAACTCTGTTGGCATCTATTTTGTCAATTACAGTATGCCTGAATAATTGATAGAGTTAAGTGAATGCAGACTCCTCTCTCCACCAGGTTCCCCTCCAGTGCTTTAGCAACATAAGGCAATTTATCATGCTTTTTGTGCAACAGTGCAGAGACTTCTTCAAGAATGAATTTAGACTTCCTCTTCCCTTTCAGAAAATAAGTACTTATCAGCTTCCCCAGGCTAACAGCCTTGATTATGGCAGTTGAACCACCGATATCTACACATCCAGTTACTAATGTCGTTCCCCACCCCCACCATTCATTTCATCCATCTCCCTTCATTTTCTCTTGGAGGAAAGACCAATTATAAACATTTGTGGCTTTTTATAAAGGTGTTTCCTTCGCCAGGTTATAGAGATCTCTTTGACCAGAGAAGTGCTTGTATAATTACTGACTCTGAGGAGCAATTAGCCACTTTTGTACTTATTTAGAAAACGAAAGTTATCCTGAATAGAAGCACCATCTGCACCAATGATTTCCTTTCAGGATTGGGAGGTTCCTTGCCACTTTGGGAAATGTATAAAATTAAATCAGTGGTCAGACACTCCCAATGAGTGCCTTGGACATGTTCTGTGTACTCAAAGACTCCATAGGAACAGCTGTTTTTTGGTGTATTTTTTTTAAATGAGCCCTAGTATATTCTTTTGCTTTCCTCTCTCTTCAGCTTGAGTTAGTAGCCTTACATTTCCCTTTATGAAATCCAACTTTAAGTATATTTCAAGAAAGCTGATAGAATGTAGGAAGGTATAGCTGTCATTTCTATGTGCCATTCTTTTCTAAAAATTTTATTTATTTAAGGCAATGGCATTAAATGACTTGCCCAAGGTCACACAGCTAGGCAATTAGAGTGTCTGAGGTCAAATTTGAATTCAGGTCCTCCTGACTCCAGAGCTGGTGTTCTATCCACTATGCCACCTAGCTGCCCCCATTCTTTTTTATATAAGTGAATATGAAAGACTTTTATATAACTGAAATATAACATTTATTTAAATACCACAAAGAATCATGGATTTAGAGCTGGGAATATCTTTAGACACCATCTTTTCCAGTCATCTAATCTGACATCTAACCTAATAAATCCTTTTTCTGTTATCAATTGCTTTGTCAGTCTAATGAAACCTATGGACCTCTTCTCATAGATGCTTAAAATAAAGAATATGAAATTACAGATGAAACCAACTTTATTGAAGTACAATTATCAAAATCTTTCTAAAAACAAGTTCTCAGACCCTGGGTTAAAAATCCTAATCTAGTTCAAGCCTCTCATTTTATAGATCAGGGCAACAGTCACAGAGATATAAAATTAATTACCCAGAATCACATAAAACAGAATCAAGAATTCAAACTCAATCCCTCTGATTGTTATTTAAAAGAATAGAAATGTGTCAGGGGTAAAACAAAGAAGAAAGAGAATCTAAAGGGAAATTCTAATCTGTTAAAGGTTTTGAGGGTGGAGGGATGTGCTCCTGAAAATGAAGGGAATAAAAGGGGTTACTAAATAATTGAAGCCATGTCATAAAGCCTTGTCTCCATAAAAGGAGAAGGTTTGATCCTTCAAGGAAGAAGCAACTTCTTCTCTTCCAGAGAATGACGATGTGAATCAAAATTGTATCTAGGAACTTTTGTAACTAAGACAAGTATCCTCTGAAGTATGGGAGAAGACACCATCTTATGTGCAAAAAAGACAACAAATCCAAGACACCAATAGAAGCACACTCCTGGAAAAACTACTGAGTGAAATAAACCAAAAAAAAAAAAAAAAAAGCAGACCTAGGTGAGGCAGAAGAATTTAGCCCAATTTGTTATTGGCTAGCTTTCTATGATGGTAACTAATAACTCATTTGATATAGATGCTCATCTATTTTTCTTTATTTCTTAGGAGTTGTAAAATATATACCACCACCCTATAAATTCAGTATAGTCTGATAAAGGCTTAATTGCCCTACCTGAATGATAGCTTAGCCACAGGTAGGTGACTCACTGAATAAAGTACTAGACTTAAAGTCAGGAAGAGTCATTTCCCTGAGTTTAAATCTAGCTTCAGACATGTTCCAGCTGTGTGACCTTGGGCAAATCACTTAGCCCTATTTGCCTCAGTTTCCTCATGTGTAAATGAACTGGAGAAGGGAATGGCAAACCACTGTAGTATCTTTGCTAAGAAAACCCAAACTGGATCATGAAAAATTAGACATGACTGTAAAACAACTTGAATAAAAAACAAGTGATAGTTCTGCTAATTAATTTCTGATTTAAAGAGCTTTCAAAATGTAAATACGATTTCAAAATCATACAATCTTTCAAAATCCTTATTTCAGATTTTGGCTCCATCTAAATTTCAATGTTCTGAGAAAAAGTTTCCAGGTACCCTACCTGGTTCTAGTTCTAATGTGAATTCACAGCTATCAGCAAGAGAGAGATCATCCAATACGAATCTAAAGAAGAATATATAAAACCGAAGGAACCTCTATGGTTATTTAACCCAATGAACTCATTTTATAAATGAAGAAACTAAGGAAGAGAAGAAGATGATGATGATGATGATTCCTATTTGAACTTTGTTATTTAATCATTTTTTACTCATATCCAACTTTTCATAACACCTTTTGAGATTTTCTTGACAGATATTGAAGTGATTTACTATCTCCTTCTCCGGTTCATTTTTACAGATTAAGAATGAAGGCAAGGGAAGGTTAGGTGGCACAGTAGATAGAGCATTGGTCCTGGAGTCAGGAGTACCTGAGTTCAAATACGGCCTCAGACACTTAATAATTACCTAGCTATATGGCCTTGGGCAAGCTACTTAAACCCATTTGTCTTTCAAATAAAAAAAAAAGAATGAAGGCAAACAGGGTGAAATGACTTTCCTAGGGTCACATAACTAGTAAATGACTGAAGCCAGATTTGAACTCAGGAAGAAGAGTCTTCCTAACTGTAGGGCTGGTTCTCTTTCCT
This sequence comes from Macrotis lagotis, assembly GCF_037893015.1. Lineage (NCBI taxonomy): Eukaryota > Metazoa > Chordata > Mammalia > Peramelemorphia > Peramelidae > Macrotis > Macrotis lagotis. Next base: position 154,982,613 of record NC_133664.1, on the reverse strand, counting down.
AAAGCACCACCTAGCCATCCCTTTTTGGACTAGAGGACCTCTGAGGTTACTTCCAGTTCCACAATTGTGTAATGTAGTTATATAATAGGATGTCAAGATGAAATTTAAAAGGCTAAGTATAGGAAGATAGAAAAAAGCTGGAAATCATAAAAGAACCTTAAAACTAGAACCAGGAAAAAAGGGCATCCACTAAGTACAATCACAGAAAAGGAAACATAGAAAGGAAGGATATGACCAAAAAAGAACTATTAGAGACCCAAAAGTAACATCTAGGATATTAAGGTTATTTTTACTTTAAAATTTTGAAATTTACTTTTTTCAAATATAAATATTTATACAACAAGCTTATTTAATTTTGTTTATATTCAGTCTTATTTTCAATCACGTTTTAAAAATTGACAGTGGTTGAAATATGAATTGGAGGCATGTAGCATTGAATTTAGCTTTTATTTCTGCTGGATTCCCAGACCAAAAGAATACTGATTCTAGCTCTCTTCTTTTTCCTCCATTCCAGGACAAAAGGTCACAAAAGAAGTTCTTTCATGAAGTAGAATTTTCAAAGCAACCTCAGGGTCATCTTAGCTCCTCACTTTCACTTACTTCAGATATCCAATCTCTTAACAAATCTTGTCATTTCTACCTATTTAATATTTCTCCTGTAACATTTCACTTATCCAGCTACCTTTCTAGTTCAAACTTAATCCCCCTCTCACCTGAAGTATACTGTTGTTTAGTCTTTTCAATCATGTTCGATTCTTTGTGATCCCACAGATCTCTATTCATGGGGTTTTCTTAGCAAAGATACTTGAGTGTTTTGCAAATTTCTCCTCCATTTGGCAGGCAGATAAGTGACTTGTTTAAGGTCATACAACTAAGAAATTTCTGGAGGCTGGATTTGAACTCAGGTCTTCCTAACTCCAAACCTAGCCTTTCCACTATATCACCTAGCTGCCCTTCACTATATGAAAAAAAAAAATGGTCATTTAATTAGCCTCCCAGGCTCAAGTATCTCCTCATTCCAGTATATCCTCTGCTCAGATGACAAAACTGATCTTCCTCCAGTGAAGGTTTAAGTGTCACTTCCATATCTCAATAAACTCAGGTGGCTCTCTGTTACCTCCAGGATCCACATAAACTCTTATTTTTAGCATTTAAAGTTCTTCACAATCTGGCCCCTTCCTGCCTTCCATGTCCACTTACACTTTGCTCTGTTATACTTATATATTCTACAATTCAACCACACTGGTTCTTCTCAAATATAGCACCTTAATTGCAGGTGAATTTGACTGAAATGCAATATTATTAGTACCTGAGAGGGACTTGAGAATCAGAGTTTAGATGATCTTAAATTAAAGGTTAAGGTTTTTTTCATTATGCATTAAAAACAATGGGGTCACTGATGATTTTTGAGTAGAGATCTGGCATGGTCTGATTTGATTTTTAGAATTATCAATTTAACAGATTTGTGAAGGATAGCTAGAAGAGGGGAGAGACTGGATGAAGTGAAACAGGAAAACCGGTGAGAAAACTATTGCAATAGTTTAGGCAAGAAAAAGATTTATTATGTTTCAAAGAGAGAGAGAGAGAGAGAGAGAGAGAGAGAGAGAGAGAGAGAGAGAGAGAAGAGGAACAGATGCTAGAGATGTAAAGGAGCTAAATAAGTAAGATTTTTTAGCAACTTATTGTAGGGTAAGTTGAATATTTTGCTTAACTTTTAGCTTCTGTGATTGATGGTGCCATAAACAAAAGGAAGGAAGTTTAGAGTAGAAGTAAATTTGGGGAGAAAGATTCTAAGATTCTATTATAGATTATATTTTGCTTTTTCAAAATTTTGAAGTTAAGAAATTAGTACTCTTTTTTTATCTCTAAAATGATACCTTTACATGTGAAGGATTCATAGGATTCCCTAGATGATGTTTAGAAAAAAGTATGTCTGTTCTTTTGTTGAATTTCAGTTTCTAATAAAGCTTTGCTGCACCATTCTCCATGATGAATATTTTCCATTTTAGCTGCTATCACATAGCCCTTTAAAATCAGTGCTATGTCCTTGCTCTGCAGTGTTATGAGTTTATTCTCGGCAAAATCAGCGAAGGAAGCCAAAAAGAAAGGTTTGATGTGTTAATCTTTCTTAAAGATGGTCCCTTTCAGATAACCAGACTCTCTCTATAAAGCCCAATATCAGAGCAAGTTTTGTAAAGAAGACTCATTAGAGGATCTCTGCTTTTAAGACAACTAGGAGGAAGACCCAGATAGGGTTGTCATGATAAACATTGGTTCTTTGAGTGATATCTTGTAAAATAGCAATTTGTAGAATGGTCTAGAGAGTTATTAATAAAGTGAGAGTTGTGTGAATATTTTCCCATTTTTCTCTTTGTGTTTTTTCCCCTTTCTTTCTCAGCTGCCTGTCTTGTACTTGGCTGTATGATTTTCCCTGATGGCTGGGATTCAGACGAGGTAAAACGGATGTGTGGTGAAAAGACAGACAAGTACACACTTGGGGCTTGTTCCGTCCGCTGGGCGTACATTCTGGCTATTATTGGAATTTTGGATGCCCTGATCCTCTCGTTTCTGGCATTTGTGCTTGGTAACCGACAAGACAGTTTGATGGCAGAAGAACTGAAGGCAGAAAACAAAGGTAAGATTGCTTTAGGGAACTATCTCTGGGCAGCCTCAAGGACAAAACTTAAAATAGTGGTTTCCTTTTTCTTTCCCCACCATTAAATACCAGAGCGTTCTTTGTAGTTTTAATTGGTTTCATCATTTAGGCCACAATTTATTTTTGTTAAATTCTTCTCAGTGGTATCAATTCATGAACTTTCTCCTTACAAGTTCAAATCAAAGTCTATTTTCCTAGACATTTCCAAAAAATTTTCTCTCACTGATATCATTTAACTAACCCTATTCCAGTTTCTTCTTCTTTCTATCTCATTGTCCCATTCTAATCTTATTTTGATGTCTTCAAATATGGAGATGCCATGCTTCTTAATATATTTAGATAAATGGAGAAAGAAATGTATTACTCTATAGGGGAAAATGTATAATTCTTGGCTATTCATGTACCAGATTAAACTGGTATATATAAACTTCCACAAAGAATCATAAATTTTATCAACTTCATTGTAAAATTGCAAAGTATTAATTTCAGACTTTGTTCTATAAGATTGATACAGTGATATCCAAATACTCAGACAGATCTATGAGTTTATCAATGAGAATGTTCTCACCAACACTGCAAACTGTTCCCTGTCTGACCATCCTACATAACCCCTGTTTATGTCTATTAAATGGTATTATTGACCCCAAATTGTTAGAGTTAAAACTTAATTAATTTTGTAGTTGAACAAGTTTAAAATAGATCATTGAGCAACCAAAAGTTTTAGGGACATCTCAGGGAGAATTTCTTACCCAAAACACTAAAATCCGGATAGCAAGTAAAGAAGCACCAGCAAATGATCATAAATAATCCAGTAGGCCAATAATTGGTAGCAGAACAACCATTTGTTCAAGATGTGTCTTTTAATTTTCTCACCACATTTCTAATCAAGTTTCTTGTAATAGAATTTCAGAGTCTGTCCTCTGCTGCCAAATGAAATTCATCTAACTAGAGAACTCAGTTTTTCTAATCATCCACTGTTACTATTTAGACTTTTATCACCACTTTCAAATGATTGTTTTATTTCTCTGGTTTTGTTTTTTGTTTTATTTTTATTGTAGCCTGAAATGAAACATTCCTGAAATTAGGAAAGTTAGCTTCCTACTTTAAATTGTTGCTCAGTGAAAAAAAAACAAATATATTTTAATATATGTGCTAATAATATCCCTATGTGAACAAAGCTTGTCTGAGCAGCATGGTTCATTAGAAAAACTTATGGTAAGAGACTGTGAAATCAGAAAATTCAGGAGAGCAGCAATAACTTATTGAGGTCTTCATTTCCCTGGGTCAAGTCATTTGGAGGTTACATAATTGGCTAAGTGGGGACAGATTGGTATATTCTGCTCAGCCACTAGTGAGCCTGCTTTAATTACCAAAAAAAAAAAAGAATAGTACAGTGAATGTTTGGGGTGTTAGGTTTTGAGTGGTGCTGCAAAAAAAAAAGTCAAATTAAGCATTGATAATCTTCTAAACAAAACCCTTTCGGCTCCTCTCTGAACTTACACCTTCTAGGATAACCATATCAATATTGCTTTTTATAATAACAATCACTGTTATGGTAAATTAATGTAAAACAATAATAATGACATTTTGCTTCAATGGATCAATGAGGTCATTGATTTTGATCCTTCTGGGTCCATCCTGGAAGATTATTATCCATGTCATTTTATGAGTTTTCCATAGACCATCTGCTCAGCAACCTAGAAAGAGGTCTCTTTTTGGGTTTTGGTTTTTTAATGACAAGGGCTATAGTTTTTATTTTTTATATTAATTGTTATTTTTGCTGTTATTAATTATTATGCTGATTGTTATATTAAATAAACATGATCAGAAATAATGATAACACTTTTATTAAGGGTGATGCTATTACTACCAAAAAGAACAATATTAACAACTTTATCAACCATAATTATAGTAGTAATATCTTATGTTCATCTAGGATTTTACAGGTGGGAAAAACACTTTCATAATCACTGCTGAATGGAGTGAGTGTCCATGGTAGCATTTAATGGAATAACATAAATTTGCAGTTCCTGAAGAAAAGTTTGTGTCTTTCTTGGCTTTCTTTAAGACTCCAAATCCCATCTCCAGGAGACCTTTCCCAATCTTAGGTCTTCCAAATGCAAATGCCTTCCCCTTGAAATTCCCTTCTATTTGTATAGTATAGCTCTTGCATGAACAGTTTTTTGCAGCTTGTCTCCCTTACAAAAAGGAAAATTCCTGGAGGGCAAAAACCTTGTTTTTACTTTTCTTTCTCTCTCCAAGACTTAGTACAGTGGTTCCTGGACCTTCCTAAATGCTTCTTTGAAAGATTGACTAATTCACTAGAAGGAGCTAAGTTCATTTGTGGGTTTTTGTTCTGAAATGCCAACTATGAAAGTGAGAAAAGCTCTATGGTGGAGTTTCTTTGTATATCTATCTTGCTTCTATATAATAATAGAGGCAGGGCAATTTTCCCCCAAGGACTAGTATATTCATTACAGAGCTCAAGCAACTATTTTTTTAAAAACCTTCTAACTCTCTTGAGAGAATATCATTCAGTTCTGGATGGCAGAGTATAAGTTAGAAAGGAAAAAAAAGGAAAAGAAAAATTAGCAACAAAAAAAAACTAAACTATCTGGGAGCTGGCCAATTATATACCTTAAATTATGCCCTACAACTATTCTAGGACTAGTAATATTCTATCATCTCTACATTATGTAGGAAGTGATGGCCACAAGGTGAGGAGAATGGGAAGTGAATATTTATATAATGCTCACTATGGCACTATCCTAAGCACTCTATAAATATTCTCTCATTTGATTCTCACAACAATCTTACAAGTTAGTCACTATTCTCATTTTTTTTAATTAAAGAAATTGAGCAGAGATTAAGTGACTTACCCAAGGTCACACAGGTAGACATGCCTGAGGTCAGATTTTAATTCAGATTTCCCTTACTCTAAATCCAGTGCTCTTTCCATTAAACAACTTAGCTGCCTCCCTACACCATAAATATCTCTCTACTTCTTAGATGTCACTCATAAAGAAATCTCAGGTCTTTGATAATCATTGTAGGGTATTACTGAATGAGAAAAAAATGGATTTTGAAAGAGAGCATGGTGTAAGCAGAGAAAGGGCAGTGAACTAAGTAAGAGAAAGGAACTATAGACTTGGGAAGGGTTTTACTTGTATGACTCTTAAGCAAATGAACCTTCAGTCTGCATGCCTATAAAATGGAGATAATTATCTAGTTTACAAATAAAATAGGAAACTTGCTTCAGAGAGTATGACCCAGTGATCTCACAATGATACTGTCATTCTGACAATAGAAATTACAGATAAGCCACTAATTTATATCAGTAGAGGGAGTTTCCTCTACCATAGGTGCATTCATTTCTTCCACCCCATTCTCTAAAAAAGGTCACATAAAACTTATTATAGACACAGTCATATAACCAGATCCTTTTCTGAAAACTAGACAATCTACCTCTAGATAATTTAAATTGAATCAAATGATGGTGATGCCAACAACTTAGAAAACTTTTTTGCTATATCCTCCTATTTCATATCATTTATATGTTTAAATCATTCATTTTCCAAGTATTTACATAATTTTATTCTCAAAGGTGCATATAATATTTATAAATTATGATTTCTTGCTTTCCTATTACCTAGACAGTTTTTTGAAAGATTCATTCTTGACTGTTAGAAACTCAGATCAATCAATTTCTCTAATTGATATTAGTTTCAGTGTGGGGAGAAGGGGAGGAAGCTTAAGCTAAAAACTAAAATGAGGTTTGAGAATTGTTTGTGGACAGTTAATCTTTCTTCTCTCTCCACCACCTTTTTCTTCTTTTTTTTTTTTTTTTTTTTTTTGGTTTTTGCAAGGTAATAGTGGTTAAGTGGCTTGCCCAAGGCCACACAGCTAGGTAATCATTAAGTGTCTGAGGTCAAATTTGAACTCAGGTACTCCTGACACCAGGGCTGGTGCTCTATCCACTGTGCCACCTAGCTGCCCCCCCTCTACCACCTTTAGCATATGTAATCATTAGTTTTTTTTTCTCTCACAGCCAGTAGCATTTCTTTGTCAGATCAGAATAATACAATAAAGTAGCAACCCTGAGACAATCTTGACAAAAAAATATGTCAACAGCATATTTGTGTTCCTTTCCTGAAATTCAAAAATAGCATAGAGAAGTGAATAGTGAATTGGCCTTGAAGCCAAGAAGATAGAATTCATGGCTCATGACACAGAGAGTCCCTTAATGTCTCCATGCTCTATGCCATTTTTATGAGACTACCAGTTTTAGAGAAGGTGCCAACCTATGTGGGTAGAAGAAGTTTTCCTTGCACAGGACATCCTGATAACAATGAAATCAAAAGTCCACTCCCTAGGATATTGAAATCAGTTTAATAATATCCATTTCTTCCACCGTGACAATAATTAATCATGTGCACTTCTGAATTTTTCTCATCAGTAATATAGATGCAATTAGACTAGGATTTATAAGTTATGTGTCATATATAACCATATCTAAATTTATCCAAAAATAGTACTAGCTCTGTTGTTCTTGGCTCAAGGAAATACAAGCCAAGAGCACAGGTAGTATTCCTTCCTGTTTTTAAGTTCAGGAATATGATTTCTCAATGAGAGAACAACAGTCAGCATTTAACCTTGATATTGTGTTTAATAACATCTTTAACACTTTGAACTGTAATTTAATTGTGGAAAATTAAAACTTTATCCAAATGAAAATAAAATGAAAGCTTCATTTTCAATTTCTATTATTAATTGCAAAAGGACAAATAATTACAGTTTCCAGAGGTCCCACACTTTAAATATCTCTCTACTTCTCAGATATCCCTCATAAAGAAGCCTCTTTATATAGATAGGTAGATGATCTTAGAAGCTACTTATCAAATAATTGAGTTCTCCAGAGAACAGATTGAAAAGCTCTTTGACTTCTAATATTTAACTGTGTATTTCCTCATTTGCAGTTTAGCTAACAAGAGGTAACTTAAGTAATTTATTTGAATGGCTTAAGCTTTTTATAGTGATACAACACAGGATTTGCATGAAATTCATTTTATTTAAATAAATAATTGGGAATTACTTTAAAATTTGTTTTGTAAGCACAATTAAATATACTCTTCCAAATAGACCCAGCATAATTTCATATATCTGTTGATGAATGGAGCAGCTAGATGATACAGTGGATAAAGAACTAGATCTAGAGTCAAGAAACTTATCTTCCTGAGTTCAAATCTAACTTCAGACACATAATAGCTGTATAACCTTGAGGAAGTTACATAATTCTCTTTGCCTCAGTTTCCCAATATGTCAAATGAGTTGGAAAAGAAAATGGCAAACCACTCCAGTATCTTTGCTAAGAAAACTCCAAATAGGGTCATAAAGAATCAAATACAATTGAAAAGCAGCTCAACAACAACTTGAAGGTAGAAAGAGAAGCTATTCATGGAATTGGGAGATTGAGTATAATGTAGGAATAATAATAAAAAAGTATGTCATAGCATTGAAGAGATGGCGGAAGAAAGGAAAGCACATATATATATATATATATATATATATATATATATATATATATAAAACATATAAGTAGAAAGAAGTCTGGTTGTTGAAGGATTTACAGGTCAAACAGGGGATTTTATATTTGATCCTGGAGTTAATAGGATGCTATTGGAATTTATTAAAAAGGATCAAATGATCACCTACAAATTTGAAAGATCACAATGGTAACTGAATGGACAATGAACTTGAGTGGGGAGAAACTTGAAGCAGGAAAATCAACCAGAAATCTATCTCAGTAGTCATAGTGATGAGGTATAAAGTGATAAGGACCTACAACAAAGTGGTGTTTATGTGAGAGGAAAGACGGCAACATATACAAAAAACAAAATGATACCAAGTTAGAAATGATAGGATTTGACAATGGACTGGATATATTGAGTGAGCATATTGAAGATGTCATGAAAGCTAGTGAGCTGGGTGACCAGGAGGATGCTGATGACCCCAGTAGGGATAAGGAAATTAGGAAGAAGGGAGAGATTTGATGGAAATAAGATGAGTTCAGTTTGGGACATGTTGAGGTGAAGACAGGCAAAGAGATGCAAGACTGGATGACAGCAGAGAGGTAGACCTGAGAAACATCTACATAAAGATGATACTTGAGGGGCAGCTAGGTGGCTCAGTGGATAGAGCAACGACCCTGGAGTCAGGAGCACCTGAGTTCAAATGTGGCCTCAGCCACTTAATAATTACCTAGCTGTGTGACCTTGGGCAAGCCACTTAACCCCATTGCCTTGCAAAAACCTAAAAAAAACAAACAAACAAACAAAAACAGATGATACTTGAATTCATGGGACCTGATAACATCACCAGGTGAGAGAGAGAGAGAGAGAGAGAGAGAGAGAGAGAGAGAGAGAGAGAGAGAGAGAGGAGAGAGAGAGAGAGAGAGAGAGAGAGAAGAGGACCCAGGACAGTCTTGGAAGACACCCACAGCTGTTGAGCATAACTTTGATGAAGATTCAGAAAAGCAGACTTAGTGTGGTCAGAGAGGTTGGAGGAGAAACAAGAGAGAGCAAGGTCACAAAAAACCCAGAACATCACAAGAACTTTATTATAGATAGTTTTCTCAGTGGGTTTATCCATGAAAAAGAAGTATCAGGATTGGACTTTTACAAAAAAGGTACACTGAGGCAAATCACTGCAAAAAATAATATTTATTGATATGGACATGCTCCCTGACAATAAATGGGACAATGCCTTGTCTCCATTTATGTCTTGGATCCTAAGCAAGAAGACAATTCCTTTTTATAGGTTTAGTAATTTCAAAAACAAAGAACAGGATAGTTGATGCCCATGAATTTGGGGACATGATTGGTTACAAAGCTGAAGTATAAGGAACATCATGATTGGTTGGGATTTTGGTAATAGGGATTAGCAACAGCATCCTCCTTCTTCTTTCATGTGACTAAGGAGTATTTTATGTTTGTCTGTAGGTATGAGATAATAACCCAGACTTTTAGATAGCAAACCAGATGTCCTTATAGAATTGGTGTGTAAATATATTAGACCCAACTCTCTTGCTATCCTACACATTTCAAGGTTACTTAAATTTCTTGAGGCAAAAAGTAGGGGATTTTTACACTTAACCTTATACTTAAACTTAAACCTACAGACCATCTGAATTCTGAGCTAAGTTCAGAGACAAAGAACCATGACTTAAGTAGTTACAGAATAAAAGTATTTATAGGACAAAAATTAACTCTAAATAGGATCAATAAATAAATGATACAGGATCAATCTTAACTTTCTCAGAAGAGTGATATAAGATAATAGCAGGGAATAATCAGAACAAGTTAGGGGCTTTTTGAACAATGGAGGAGTTAAAGATATAATAGTAGAAAGTAGGAAATCAGGTAGGCATGATGAGATGAAGATTAAGAAAAAGTGAGGATGATAAAAGGAACAGTATGTTGAAAAAGAAGAAATAGAATGGGATCACTTGTTCATAAAAAGAGGGATTTGCCTTGGCACATCTCTCTATGTGAATCTGGCATGAAGGCTAAGATGAAGGCAGAAGGCATCTGACTGTTGTGAAATGAAAAGGAGGGGATAAGTGGAAACAGCAAATGGCAGGAAACAAAAGTTTTTCAGTGAATTATGAAACAGAATTCTCAGCTAAGAAACTTGGGTCAGTGGCTTGCCCAAGGCCACATAGCTAGGTAATTATTAGCACAAACCCTGGAGTCAGAAAGACTCAGGTTCAAATCTACTCTTAGACACTTTAAATAATTACCCAGCTGAGTAGCCTTGGACAAGACACTTTACCCCATTGCCTTGCAAGAAAAGGATTACCTTGCTGCTTTGAGGGCCCCTTTGAGATTATGTAAAATAAGTTTATATGAGACAAAATTAGCATGGTTTATGATTTTTCTCCAATTTTCATCTGGCAGCCTACCTATAGGAGCAATAATAGCAGACAAGAGTGAGTAGTCCAAGGGTGGCTAGGTGCCGCAGTGGATAAAGCACCAGCCCTGGAGTCAGGAGTCAGGTTCAAATCTGGTCTCAGACATTTAATAATCACCTAGCTGTGTGGCCTTGGGCAAGCCACTTAACCCCATTTGCCTTGCAAAAACCTAAAAAAAAAAAAGGAAAAAAAAAGAGTGAGTAGTCCAAATTTGGAGTATGACTGGCCTTATTTGGTGAACTGCTATTCATAATCTCAACAATATGCATTCTTTGTATTCACTATCTGTGGAAAATACTTCTTTCATTTAGACTCTACATAGGTAATCATACATGAAATTGATGAATGAATATTTTTGGCAAGCATAATATCCATTTTTGTGTCTTGAATGACAATGAAATCTGGTGAATTTTGAGCAAAATATTATGATTATATCAATCAAGGAATTTTATGTGGCCATGCCTGCTAGAACACCATGGATATTCCTAATTTTGGTGCAGATTACTATCCACCTATGCATTCTCATATCATGTGATTCTTTTCTATGTCCTTCCTTAAATCCTTAGTAGACCTTTGAATATTTTAATGCAATTTTATCCATTTTCTCCCTTCTTTTGGGGGCAAAATACCTCCAGTTTCTTCAACTATTCTTCATTTAAATAATTTTTGAATTCCTTATTGACCTGATTGCTTCCCATCCACTCCAGATGTTCCTCTTAATCATAGGGTTCAGAATTAAACACAATAGCTTTGTATTCTCTATTATCCCTTCCTGTGTTGGTAATATTAGATTAGATACTAGGACCTGCATTCAAGTTGTTTGTTGAGATGGCAGCTTACTCTGCTTTATTATTCTTCCCCAAGTGGGTGGAACAAGGGAGATACAGAATATTGAGAATGATGGAAGTCTCTTTCTCTGTTCTCAGAATCATGAAGTACAAATGTTTTCACTTTAATTTATGCTATGAGATATAACTTTTCAAATGCATTCAATAGAACACAACCTAGAGTGATGAGGATCTCTACCTAGTCTTACCTAACATTTTGCTTTTATATAACTAAGTACATACTTAGAAGGAATTGTACCTAAGGTAATTATCTCTATTCCCTACCTCATCATTCCTGAGTCTGAATCCAGGATGCTGGCTGATCACCTACCTTTGTTCTGTCTAGATCTCTTTCTATGATGTCATTTATCTGTTGTCCTATGAGCAAAGTATTTCGCCCCAGAGAAGTTTATACTTTTTCAAAAGGGAGAGGGTAATATAATTCATGCACAAAAAAGCTAAACAGGAAGTAAATATTATTGGTTACAAGTAAATGGATGATAATAATAGCAGCCTAAGTGACTTTTTTTGCTATTTCACAGGGTACCTTATAAAGAGGCTGTGTCTATGACATCATCACCTTTTTCTGGTGACTGAATTTTTGTCTATTAGATTCTTCTTCATAATGTATTGTATAACATATTGAAACTTCTTCATATATATTCTCATTTGATCCTTACAACAACTCTATGTGGGACAAGTTTTATTGTCCCCATAGTAACATGTCAGAAAACCAAAACAAAGAGTATATGGTTTGCCTAAAGTCATATATCTAATCAGGGATATTAGAAGGCAAAAGTTAGTTCTTCCAGTTTGCAATCCTAAATTCTAGATGACTGAGAGCAGGGTGGTAAAAAATTGAGGAGTGGGAAGAAGAGGAAGAATAGGTAGCAGAAGAATACAAACAGTCAAATCAAAGGATAAGATGACTCTCCCTTCTCCATTGATAGTCCATCATGGAGTTTGTCACTTCACTACTCTTTAACCTCTGCTGGTCCTTTATTAACTTTTAGGAGCAAATGTTATTTCATTTCTATTTCATCCTTTTAAAATTTTCATTTTTGTGTAAGGTTTATAATGTACAATATGTATATCTATATGTATTATCAATATGTATATTACATATATGTATGAATATATTATGTGTAATTATTTGATGTGTAATTATTTGATATGTAGAGATAGAGATAGGGAGTTATTTCATGGATAAAAAGGAGAATTAGATTAGAATCAGGAACTTTTTAAGAGAAAATCATTTTTTGAATAATCTTAGAATATACTTTTTAAAGAGTCATGTTATAGGGCTATACATGTATAACCTATATCAAATTGCTCACTATCAAGGGGAGAGAGGAGGAAAGAGAGGGAGGGAGAAAAATTTGGAATGCAAAATCCTACAAAAAATGAAAGTTTAAAATCAAATTTACACACAATTGGAAAAAATAAAGAAAATAATGTTTAGAAAAATAATTCACTTGTGAAAACATATCATCCTGAGGTTTTTCTTTAGAGGTTCATTTATGACTTGTTCAGTTTTTCCCTCTAAGATCATGTTGTTTAAATTCTCTGTATCTTGTTTTATGAATTTTGGCATTTTGTATTTTTGTAGTTATTTATTCATTTCATTTGGGCTGTCAGTTTATTGTTGTGACAAAACAGTTCTAAAATCTCCTTTATTTTTCTTTAATGTTGTGATTCTCTTTTTAAATTTTTGACTCTGGTAATTTAATCTTCTTTCATCTTTTAAAATAAAATTGACTAATTGTTTATATAAAAAGTGCTATATTTTATAATTTCTATCAAGTGATTCCAGAGAAATTTATGCCAGTATCATCTATAATAGTTTGTGTATTTATATCATATTATTTATTAATTGCATTAAAGCTAATAAAACACAATAGAAATTCTATGCAATTATTTGTTGTGTCCAGAAGGTTTGAGATAATGCATATGTGACCTAAGAAATGAAGGAAGGTCCCTGTGGAACTCCTTTAGTTTTTTTTTCCCCATTACCACCCTAGCATAATGAATTTATCATCTTAGTCACCTGGGAAGTCAAGAAAAGCCTGACTCTTAAAGGATAAGGTGTAAGGCAAGAGGGGAGAGAGTCAGGAAGACAGGGGAAGGCAGCATGGCTGTTTCTGTGAACCCTTGAAGGTGTGGAATGGGAAGACGATCCCAGGGAGAGAAAGGAAGCTCAAGAGTAACATTCCAGTGAGGTCCCTGTGCTGAGAATAATGAGGATAAGGGAAAGGGAAACCTAGGAGCTCCAATTTAAGTCTTCCTAGACTCCAAGATTAGCTATTTATTATTGATAGCTACCTGTAGAAAGTAAACCTCTGAAGGCAGAATCTGACATTTTAAATGTTTTGTGTCCCCTCAGGTTCATGAGGAAGTAGATACTTGATAGATTTTGAATTTGAATTTAAACTTGAATGACTGTCATGATCACAAAAGAGGTTGTTGCCATTTATTAAATGAGCCCCTAGACTGTAATTTTTTGATTGATATTCTATTTTGTCTTTCCAATTACATGATATTTAGTCCACTTGCATCTTTATAAGTTATACATTTTATCCACCCTCCCTTCCACCTTCCTCCCCCTCAGTGGCGAACAATCTAGTAAAAAGTTGTACATGTTCATTTGTGTTTAACATGTTTACATACATATTAGTCATATTGTGTATGAGGAATTAGGACTAAGGGAAAAGAAGGAAAAAATAAGAGAAAATTTTTTAAAGTAAACATAATATCCATTCAGAGACTGACTTTTTTGAGATTTTTTGCTTAGTTTTGTTTGTCCTTAACAGGTCTCCCAGGGCTAGATTTCTGAACTGCTGCATCCATCATAGTTGGTTACTTCACAATGTTGTTAATGTGTATGGTGTTCCCTTCATTTTACTCCCTTCACTCAGCATCAGTTCATTTCTTTCCATGCTTCCTCAAAGTCTGATCATTCATAGTTTCTTATAGAAAAATAGTACTCCATAATATTCATATGCCATAACTTGTTCAACCATTCCCCAACTGATAGCCATCCCCTCAATTTCCCCATTTCTTTGCTGCTACAAAAAGAGTTGCTATGAATATTTTTGAACATGAAGGTCTTTTCCCATTTTTTATGCTTTCTTTTGGATATGGGCCTAGCATGGGTATGATCAGTTTTATTGTTCTTTGGGTATAGTTACAAATTGCTCTCTAGAATGGTTGGATCAGTTCACAACTCCACTAAAAGTGAAACCTTTCCAAAACTGATCATTTTCCCTTTTATTTATGCAATCTGCTAGGTGTGAGGTGGTACCTCATAGTTGTTTTAATTTGCATTTCTCTAATCAGTAATGATTTGGAGCATTTTTTTCAAATGATTAGATGTAGATTTAATTTCTTCATTTGAAAACCTCCTGTCCTTATCCTTTGATCATTTTTCAATTGAGAAATGACTTGTAACCTTACAAATTTAATTAAATTATCTTTATATTTTAGAATGAGACCTTTATCAGAATCCCTAGCTGTGAAAATTGTTTCCCAGATTTCAGTTTTCCTCCTAATCTTAGCTGCATTAGTTTTATTGCTACAAAAACTTTTCAATTTTATATAGTCAAAATCATCCATTTTCCAATTTACAATGTACTCATTTTCTTGTTTGGTCATAAATTCCTAGACTATATTTTAAGGACCTTGTGATGTTCAGCTGTTAAGGGTAGTGACCCCTGGACTAGATGAGATCTAAGATTCTAGGTTAAGTTTAATGCCAACGTCTTCTAAATCAGGGAAATTTTTCCTCTCTCTTTTTTTCCAGTCTTATTTTTTGGACCAAGTCTCCCCAATACTAGAATTCCAATTCAAATAGAATTGAAAAAGGGAGGAAGAGCCAACAGACACTTGAATGATCAACATAGCTCCATTGCTATCCATTTTAATCCAATCTAAAATCTAAAAGATTATTCAATCTTCAATCTAAAAATCTGAACTTGATGAGGGCAAAACAGTGCACCATGCAACCCAATCAAAATAGATTCCAGACAATCTGAGCACAGTTATCCTTTGCACATTATGATTTTCTCCATCATAGTTTCCATATATATTGTAGGTTTGCATAAGAGATTAAATGGGATTTTGGGGATAAAAGCTACACACAACACACAAAGGCCAGCAGATGTCACAGAAAAAGGTCAAAAACTCAGAAATCTATGTATGTATGTATGTATGTATGTATGTATATACTATTGTATAATATAACATATTTTATCTTTTATTTCCACAAGAATTCAGACTTCTTCTCTGGTACAAAGGGAATGCTAAAAAAAATTTATGTGGATTTTCCAGAATGAAGGGACAAGACATCCCTAATCCCCATGATATGGAAGGGAAAATTGTACAGTTTTTTAAAAAGGTAGGAAGCTTATAAGAATCAAGAAAGGAAAATATGGGATGGCTAAAAATTATATTATCAGTAAATTTTTATTCAAATTTCCCACCTCTTTTAAAGTATCTTGAAGCTAACTGAAAATCTCCAAGTCTTTTTAACATTTGACTATTTGCAAAGTGCTGCAGTATATGAAAGCAGTAAATATTAGTGAGACACAGAAGTGATTTCATGGATTTTTTTTTTTGGTGTCTAAGTTGCTGTCCATGGTAGTGTCTTTTTCTTTTTTTAAGATAAGTCCTAATTTCAGGTCCCTGAACTGAAGATAATTTCAATTGTTGCCCCAGCATGTATAAGTGAACAAGAACAAGATTGCCTCCTTTTAAATGGGTTATTTTTATCTTGCCAGGTAATGTTGTTTCACCCGTTCAAGCACGTTGCTTTTGTTTCAGTGCAAATCTATTATTTCTAACCTTTGCAATTGCCACAGCCACTTTTAATGACTGTTTTTAAATTTCTCTAACAAAATCTCACTCTAATGTCTCACTCAGCATAGTGGAGAACACTGACTTCTTGAAGGCTGTGCCATTGTCTCAGTGTCTCTACATCAAAAGAAATATGAGATGTGCAACTTTAGAAACAACTCAACTTCAAATGTTTATATCTATTATTTGTGCCCGCGGTCGTGCTTTCTGACTGGTCTGATCAGCCACAGTTAAACACACTGTACCCTGACCCTGGTATAATGATGTTATTTTGGTCCTCTTCAAGAACAAAGGACAACAACCAGGGACATGCAGTCAGGGGAGGCAGAGAAGGCTGTAAAAAAATAGTAATGATAATAAAATAATATTAATACTAGCTCCCTGATCTATAATTTCTGCATGATTCCAATCATTTTCATAGACAAAAATAGCTGAATTTGTGTATTTTAGCCTTGAATATGGGGGAAGATGTGAGATGAGGCAGCAGCAAGTTGTGCCTCACCTCAGATTGTGCAATCCCTCACAAACTGGGCACCCATTGCTATATCTCTGAATATCATTAGTATAATGTTTACAGACTCTTTTATTTTATATATGCTCATTTTTATAGTCTAGATGATGCATTTCATATATGTGTATAAAATATTTAGTATAGTTGAACTTTATTTTTAACTGCTTGAAAAACCACCGAGTGAGGCAGTCAATACATCTGCCTCAATGAAGGAGATGTCTGTGTGCTACCTCCATTAGGTTCATACAGTGCAAATTCTAATTCAGATACTTTTCATGCCCTCCCCCCCCAATCATGGACACCACCATGGGTCACTGGCAGCAACACATCTGTCATAGCCTTTTGGGTGATACAGAATGGAATGACTTTGAGTACAGTCCCATGATGCTGATCATCCAAGAATTAGCCCAGCTTATTTGAAGGAGGGACCTGGTCACCTGTTGATGAATTTTGTTTTGACCACTACTTAGGACACTTATTGATGCATGGGATGGTGAAGCAAGGGTGTTGAGATGGCATAGAAATAGAATAACTATTCAAAATTATGAAAGCAGATCCTTGAAGTATTGAATAAGTGCTTATTATTATAATGATGATAATTATGAACATTTATATAGCATTTTAATATTTTCAAAACACTTCATATATATTATCTTATTTGAAACTCACCACAACTATGGGAGCTGGATGATGTAATTGTATTCACAGATAATTGTCTCCAAAGTCTAACATAGAGTCACTTGGCTAGCAGGTGTCTGAGACAAGATTCAAATCAAATTCTCTAGAAGGTGAGATCCTTAAGGGAAGAAGCTGTGTTTTCACCTTCCCTTGTACCCTTACTACTTGGCATGACACCTAACACTTGGTAATTATTTAATTCATATTTAATGACAAATTGCTTGCTACAGGAGTGATATGCATAAGGATTCCTAGGGACATATATCTATTTAGAAAATTACATATTAATATTATCTATGTTTTTGGTATTTTTATCTTGTTAAATGTTTCTTACTGTTTTGTTGTTGAATCATTTCATTCAAGATCAACCTTCCATGACCCCTTTTGGGGTTTTCTTGACATAGATCCAGGAGCAATTTGCCATTTCCTTCTCCAACTCTTTTTTAACAGATGATGAAACCAGGGCAAATATTTCTTAATTACACATTTTAATCTGATTTGGAAGGCAGTCATGAGAGTTGTAGACCATACGTTTTGTACTTCTGTCCTACAGTATCTAACTGCCATAAATATATCACTTATAGGAGTTCTTCCACCCAGCCTACTAATACATAGCATTTAATCTGATATTTGATGTTAATGATTTTCTACCTCAGAGTATTTTTAAACACTATGTTGCTTATCTATGATCTGCTATCTCTTGCCTTCATATCTTTGTACCATTTAGCCCTCATGTCTGTCATATAATCAGTCAATCAATCAGTAAACATTACTAAGTAAAATAAATTTCTTTCTCACCTCTGCCTCATACAATCAATTCCTAGCTTCTTTCAAAGCACAAGTCAGCTAGAAGTGTCCTTATAGTCTTCCTGATTCCCTCAGCTAATTATTAAGAAACCTTCCCTTGAGACAGCTAGGTGGTGCAGTGAATAGAGCACCAGTCCTGGGGTCAGGAGGACCTGAGTTCAAATCCACCCTCAGATACTTAATAATTACCTAGCTGGGTGACCTTGGGCAAGTAACTTAACCCCACTGCCTTTCACAAAAAAACAAAAACAAAAAAAGAAAGAAATCCTCCCTCTTGAAATTACTTTGAATTAACTCATACTCATACAATATAAGCGCTTTGAGGACAAAGACTACTTCATTTTTTTTTCTATCTTTAGGTTCTAGAAAAGTTCCTTGAACATAGTAAGTCCATAATATTTCCATTAAATTGAATTTAATATGGAAAAGTCAGAATTATCATAAAGAGAAACTCTTAATATTCTTGGTTCTAATCCTAGTCATCCCCTTGTGATTCAATTTTGAAACCATTTCCTCCCCCAAAAGCCATATAATCTGCAAGCCTTGCAGAGCTGTCCCTGTCAAAATGATGGAGACATTCAGCACCAATCATCAGATCTAGCCTCTGAACAAGTATACAAATTCAAGCTGAATGGAAAGTGAAGTTTCAGCAGGGAGTGAAATGCCTCAAACCCCATAAGAAAGAAAAAGTTGATGATTTCTTTAAAATTCTGAACAGTTTCTTTAATATCTTATATGTCATAATCTTTTATTTTTGATATCAAGGAACATTTTGAAAATGATGTGTGACTAATGCTTCTCTTTTTTTCACTTGATGTAAGTGCCCTTCTCTTTGTAGCAGGACACTGTATTCATGTCCTTCACACTTGGCAGAGAAGATACAAACTCAATTCCAAGCAAAATATTGAATAACTCTATAAGTTCAAGCATATTTTTAAGGAGCCTTGGAAATCTAGACCCTGTTCTTTGACTATCTGCTTCTGGGCAAGTCACTTTTTTGTGAGGCTCATTCAATGAGGCTCAATTTCCTCATTTGTAAAATGGGCTGGAAGAATTGAAAGTACCTTTCTGGTCCAGAATCCTATAATCAGATCACATTATATGATTATACACTGGCATTCAATTTGGGAGTTGTTACTTTACAAAATGAATGGATGATTGATTATGGGGAAGGCTTAAGCAACCTGATTCAGAAGAGGGAGAAGTAAAGGGAGTTCAAATAACATAGGTAAGCTACACTAGGACAATGGGAAGCATAAGGTTTCGTTGTGTAGCCCATAGGGAAAGAAAAGTAAGGCAAATAACATTGAAATAGTGTTTAATGACTGCTGTCAATCAGTAGCCATTTATTAAATGCTACAGGCAAGAGGTCAGGGACTATAAGGGAAGAGTGAATAAAAGACCCTACCCTCAAGGAATTTCCATTCTAATGTAGTTATAAACTTGGATAGAAAAAAAATTACATCTTTATTTAAATGTAATTGGTTTTCTTTGTAATCCTCTGTGAATTTGTTTTATTTATTTATTCATTATCTCATTCTGAGAAGAGGTTCACAGGCTTCCCCATATTGGCAAAGGGATTCAACCCTCCAAAATGATGTGAGATGAGGGGAAAAAATATGTCCCTAAATACATATTACATAGGCTAATCTTATAAGGAAAGATCCTAGCAGCTAGGCAGAACTGAGAAAGACATTTTGCTTTTGAGCTGAATACTAAAGGAAGCCAGGGATTTCAAGGGGGTGAAGATAAGAAGGGAAAGAATTCCAATCATGGGGGACAGGCTACACAAAGGCATGGAGATAGGAAATGGAGCATCATATGCAGGTGTGTGGGAGACATCTCACACTGGTTCCTGAAAGTTGATTATTAAATTTTTATTGTAAACATTTACACAATGGGAATCAGCAAAAACTACAAAATAGGACTTGACTTACTGTTGTTATCTAGATGTAATAAAGTGAGGGGAAGATGTTCATAATGCATACATTTTTCTTCAGGTGAATAAGTTATTAAATATTTATCGGTACAGTCTTGGCTGTAGATGACAAACAAGGGGGCCATATGTCTGGATGGCACAGTGACTAGAGGAGATTCTATCACTGTGTACACTCTCCACAGAAGCAGAAAAAAAACTCTATGGATCAGTCACTGATTTTATAAGTTCCTTCTGGTCAAAAAGATTCACCCTTGGTTTTCTAATTTATGGGCAAGGAGCAACTTCCAATCTTAACTTGACTGGGCCTCTTTAATACCTGTATCCAAAAGTTTCTGCCTTGGTGGAAAGGATGTGTTGGAATTTGGGAGGAATATATAGAATCTAGGGTAGCTAAGTGGCACAGTCTTGGTCACTGGGCTTGAAATTAGAAAGACTGGTGTTCATGAGCTTAAATTCAAATTCAAACTGGCTGTTTGACCCTGGGAAAGTCACTTAATCTTGCTTCCCTGAATTTCTTCATCTGTAAAATGAGCTGAAGAATAAAATGACAAACCAGAAGAACCCAAATGGGATCACAAAGAGTCAGACATGACTGAAACAGCTGAACAATATCATATGGAATCTAAAAACCCAGTCTCCTCATTCCATAATGAGGATCAGAATAGGACTTCAGAGAAGGATTTAGGTTGAATGTAAAATAATGACTTCTTAGATTATGTGGACTAGACTTGTTGGGTATATATTCTGTGTTATTCGTTTTTCTATTTGCTTTATTTTAGTTTATAATTATAGAACATTGGGGAAGTACTCATGAAATTAAAGTATATTTTTTCTGCTGATTTCTTTGATTGTGAAATCTAGGAGGTAAAGATACAAAATTAAATAAAGGAGTGGGGGGGGGGAGAGAACAAATGATCTTTGAAGTTCCTTGGATGGAAAATTGCCTGTATTCCTGACATTACTCTTGCTGAGTTCTGTCCTTGTGCTGATTTTCTAAAAATATGACATTTACTTATTCCCCCTTACTTGCATTTCCTGCTTTTTGCTTCATAATAGAGAAAAACAATCAGGTTTCCCTCAACCAATAACACCCATATGCCTTAATAACTTGATGGTATCACATCTGCTATTATGACTAAACTAATATACGGTTTAAATATTGAAACTAGAAACTGCAATATGATGATTTCAGAAAGCCAGACTCATAGCTTAGCTGTTCAAGCTCAAGGGAACAAGAGTGACCATGTTGTCAAGGGACCTGGAGGGCAGAGTTGAGGAGAGCAAGGAAGGGAAGGCTTATGGAGCTGACGCTCAAGTCAGTCACACAAACACATGTTCTGACAGAGTCACTTTAGAGACTGTCACTGGAAAGAAAAAGAGTCCCAAAGAAGTGAATGAATATTTTGGAAACAGCTCAAAGGTATTGCCAGTAGCAAAAACTCAAAATGGTGGTAAAAGAAGGCTTGGTCTGGAGCATTTATAAGTTATTGTAATTTACCTGGCTCAAAATAACAATAACAAAAAAATAATTCCTTCCAGCTTCAGAAGCAGTGGTGGAATTCTGCCAGTTCACACCAGTTCCGCAGAACTGATACCTAATTTTATATCGAGTTCTGTGAACTGGTTGTTAATTTATTTGAATCCCATCACTGCCCAGAAACTACTGGTATAAAACTCTAGAGAAGGGAAACTATTGAACCAACAAGAAGGTCATGTAATCATTAGGGTCTATACAGAACAGGTAAAAGATATACTACTAAATACTAGCAACTGTAGGAGACCATAGATGGTCTCATTCAGAAGATGGTACCCCAAGCAGAGACTTGAAAGAATCTAGAGATTTCCAGAGGTGAGGAGGGAGGATCCTCTTGGAGCAGGCATATGGATTCCAGTGGAGCTTGCAAGAAGCTGAAGAAGGGAAAACGTCTGTAAACCCTTTTTTTAGCAGAAATAAAGAAGAATTAGTTGGTTTCGGATCTCAGGTTCATTGAAAAGAGAGGGGAGCTTCTAACCACACTTAACTTGAAAATCCCAGGGAAGAAGTCATATGTGACTAAAACCCAAATATGCTGTGTGAATTAATTTATTCTTGAAGAAATAACTTTCCAAAGACTTATTTAGCCAGAAATGTTGGGCATTCCCCTACATCAAATCTTGCTACTCTAGACTTCCTTAGGTGAGAGCATTTGTCCAGTGGAGACAAAGCAATACTGTGGCTTGAACTTCTTGGTCTCCTCAAGAATTTTATTGAAAACTATTGTGTTCAATATGACTCACAGACCATTTGACATTTTGTTCTGTTCCTGAATACTCCTGAAATCATCAAATATGTTCTTTTTTTATGTTTTTGCAAGGCAAACAGGGTTAAGTGGCTTGCCCAAGGCCACACAGCTAGGTAATTATTAAGTGTCTGAGACCGGATTTGAACCCAGGTACTCCTGACTCCAGGGCTGGTACTTTATCCACTACACCACCTAGCCACCCCAAATATTTTCAAAATAAAAAAAAACTAATACTTATATAGTACTTTAGATTTTTGTTAATCATTCTATACATATTATCTCATTTGATCTCACAAAATGGGATTTTGTCTTACATAAGACTAAAACAAAGTTTTTTCTTCTCTCTCTCTCTCTAAATAAAGAAGTAAATTTTCCTATCCAAGTTCATGGATCCTCAAGTTAAGAACCCATGTCAGAGAAGAATTTTACAGATGATAAAACAGAAGCTCAGAAAATTTTGATAATTTGTTCATAGTCACATTAAGATGCGATTTCAAACCCAGCCAAGTTCAGTGTATTCTCCTCTACACCATGCTGCCTGCTATTCAGTTTTTACTCTGACATTTTTGAGAAATAAGACCAAAAATAGTCATCGGATATTAAAGTTTCCCATTGAGGAAAAGATGTGCTCAAAATAAGAAAAAAAGTAGCTACTTTTACAAAAGACCAGTCGAATTTTCCAATGGATTGATAAGCATGAAGCCTAAGATAAGTTTCTTTAAACCCTGTGGACATATGCCAAGAAAGAATAAAGATACTGGTTTGAATTCCATTAATTTTTTTCATGTATCAAGATCTATATTCTCCTTCATAAGTCTTACTTTGGGACTTCTTTGCCTGTTGCACTAGCTCAGTTCATGAATATTAAGACAGAAAGATCTTCCAGTGATAAATTTCCTTGCCTATTCATCATGACAAGAAAGGTGTTATTCTCAGGGAGTATCACTAGAGAGATTAAGTTCTTTTTTTTTAACTTTGGACACTAGCAGATCCCTATAGTTCATAGGAAAAGAGATCAATTAAAAAACCATAACTTCAGACATAGGAAGCTTCCCTCAATATGGAGTCATTCCCAGCAGCCATGGGCCAGATGGTCAAAGCCAGATACAAATGAAGTGTTCTTACTCTTCATAATTATGGAAATTGCTGAGGTAGAGGATCATCAAAGTTCAGTGAGCAAGAAACAAAGAGATAGAAATAAAGCAGAAGGAAAGCTATTCTTTCCCACTTCTAAGAAGAATAACTGACAATTAATTAAGACAGTTGAACTATCTAGTTCCTGGAAACCCTGGGTTCTAAATAAACCTATATATTTGTGGGGCAGCCTAGGTCTAGACTTTAGATATGTACCCACACTGTAAAGGTTTTATATGTATTCATTTTTAATACTTTATCAATTTTATGAAGAGAGTAAAAGATTATATAACATACAAATATGCAAAATTTAGAGCAAGTAAATGCTTCTGTCTGGTCATGTAATGTTAACTTTATTATTGTAAGAACATCTTAGCAGGGTTTAGAGAAATATAGCTGATTTAGAGAGGAAATGAAGTTTCTCCTGGGTGGAAATGCAAAAGATCATTCTAATTAGTTAAATGCACATTAACAATATCAAATAGACTAAACGAAATAAGTGCAGCTACCCAGAGAAGACAGAACTAGAGTAATGAAAGATTGCCTGTTCTCAAAGAATCATTGAGAGTCTTCCTTTCCCTGGTATGATATCTTCCTCAGCAGGTTAGATAGAGCACATAATCCCCAGAATGAGCACAGTACCTCATAGACAGTGAGTTTTGTTTTTTTTTTTTTTAGTATTTAGGCATCTACAATCACTAAGGATACAGAAATGATATCTGGTGGTTAAATAAGGTAAGGAGTAAAGGGGGGGAGAGTGGGATAAAGGGGAAAGAGAGATAATGATCAGCCAGAGACAAAGATCAGACAAAATACTTTAAGAAAATTTGAGGCAGCAAAGGGAAGTAGGGGTAATGAAAATCGACTCTGACATCAGAAGAACTTGGATCAAGCTGAGACATATGTATGTATGTATACATGTATGTATGTGAATAAGTGTTCATGCATATATATTAATGTGTGTGCAGGATATTTATATACACATCCATGCATATTTCTCTATATATATGTATACACACATTTTTATTAGGAAGACTCATCTTCATGGGTTCAAATCTAGCCTCAGATACTATCTGTGACCCTGGATAAGTCACTTAATCACTTAATCAGTTTCTTCATCTGGAAAATGAGCTAGAGAAGGAAATGGCAAACTTTTTCAATATCTTTGCCCTAGAAAGCTCAAGTAGAGTCACAAAGAATCAGACACCACTGAAATGACTAAAACAACAACAAATGTGCATATATGCAGACACATACAATACACAAAGAGGTGTGTGGATACATATACACACAACCATATGTATATATATATATATATATATATATATATATACATATAGATGTATATGATATATCATATATTTGCAAACCATTCTAAACTGCCTTTCATACTCTCCTTTTGTATCAAACTGTCCTGGTAGCTGTTTTTCATTCCAACTTCTGCCTCTGCTCTTTATCCAGATTGATTATGTTATCTGACATGGTGTCTCTTTTTCCTTTCCTACTCAAAATCCCTTGCTTCATTCGATGCATTAGATGCATTCAGGTACTACCACGTTTAAGAGCTTTTCCATGATCCCAGTAAATTGTTGAAGCTCTTTTCCTAATGAAAACATTTTTGTATATACTATTTGCTTACTTATTTGTTCAGATCCCATAACCCCTAATATAATGTAAGTTCCCTGAGAACAAGAATATTTTTTACCTTAATATTTCTGGTTTGCAGTGCCTTGAATAAATAATGAGCTTAATAGATGCTTTTCCCTCAGAATTGAATTGTATTAAATGATGGGAAGGTTCACTTCACCAGGAAAAGCTCAAACTGATAAATAGATGAGGAACAATCACAAATTTGAGTCTTCTAAAGCGATCTGCCTCTGAATAAGTGGATGAAAGATAAGAAAACATAGGCATAAGACACAATCAAAATGAAAATTCTCTAAATGGAAAGAAGTAAAATTGCATTCTCCCCCAGAATTGAGTATTGCTAAGTCACTGGACTCCTATACCTTGGTCCTCACTACAAGCTTTGTTAAAAAAATCCCAGTGCAAATAAAAGTTTTAAGAAATAAAGATAAAGTCTGATAAAGGAATAAACTTTGAAGGGGAGAGAGGGGGCATCTATATTTAAATGTCTTCAATACTGAAGTCAAAGAAATTCTTACTTGAAGCTGTAATGCTTTCTTTTCCTCACCTAGTTTTACTTAGATAAGTACCCACCCATCACATGAAACTCCCTCAAGAGGTAAAATAACTCCACATTCATTTTGCACTTTGTTTAATGTACTTTTCCCCCACTCTGTCAGGTAATGAGTTATTATGCTCATTTTACATATGAGGAAACTAATGCTCAGATGACTTTCCCTCTGGTCACACAGCTAGTTTATATTAGAGCTAGAACTCACACACAGGTCAGATGACTATGAGAAATCATCCATTTGGACCCCTTTTCTATTCCAATCAATATTAATCAGTTTGATATGATTCCATAGAAGTAGAAATTTTAAGTTCTGAATATTAGACCTCAGAGCTATAAACTGCAGATTGTAACTTACTTGTACAGTCATAGGAAACTAACCAAGGGATGTTTCTCCTTGTTATGGTGACAAATCTCAATATAGTGAAGGTTGACCTCAATTACTGGGGAAAGTCTCCTGACTTATTTTTGTACCTCTGAACCACTCCTTCTTGTCCTGAGATGAACAGATGACTATTTTTTTTCTCTTTCCAATTACATGTAATGATAGCTTTCAACAATCTGTTTTTACATTTTTCTTCCTTCCACCCTTTCTTTCCCCCTTTTCCTTGACAGAAAGCACTGTAATAGAGGCTCTACATCTATAACCATATTAAACATAGATCCATATTAATCATATTGTGAAAGAATCATATCCAAGGGGTGGCTAGGTAGCGTAATGGATAAAGCACTGGCCCTAGAGTCAAGAGTACCTGGGTTCAAATCCGGTCTCAGACACTTAATAATTACCTAGCTGTGTGGCCTTGAGCAAGCCATTTAACCCCATTTGCCTTGCAAAAACCTAAAAAAAAAGAATCATATCCAAATGGAAGAAAAAAATTAGAGAAAGAAAAGATTACATAGTTCATAATTTTTTTTAAAAAAATTAAAGTATAAACTTTGGTTTGCATTTAGGCCTTCACAATTCCTTCTCTGGATATGAATGATATCCTCCTTTAGTATTGTCTTTGATTATTGTAATGCAGAAATGAGTAAATCCATCTTAATTGATCCTGATCAACTACAAGATCCATGTTGCTGTTAATGTGCATAATGTTCTGGTTTCTGCTCACTTCACTCAGTATCAGTTCATACAGGTCTTTTCAGGCTGTTCTGAAATCCAGTTCCTCATGGTTTCTAATAATGTTCAATTACAATTCATATACACCATAATTTGCTCAACCATTCCTTCAATTGATAGGTATCTCCTCATTTTGTAATTCTTTGTTACTTAGAAAAGAGTTGCTATAAATATTTTTAATCCTTTTTCACCCATTTTCTTGATCTCTTGGGGATACAGACCTAGTAGTGGCAATGCTAGATCAAAGGGTGCTGCATAGTTTTATTACCCTTTGAGTATAATTCCAAATTGCTTTCCAGAAAGATTGGATTAGTTCACAACTCCATTAACAATGCATTAATGTCCCAGCTTTTCCACATCCCTTCCAAAAATGAATCTCTTTCCTTAGTCTTATTGACCAATCTGATAGGTGAGGGGGTGGTACCCCAGAATTTGCTTTAATTTGCATTTAGCTTATCTATAATAATTTGGGAATATTTTTTTCATATGGCTATAGATAGCTTTAATTTGTTCATCTGATAATTGCTTTTTCATATCCTTTGACATGGGGAATGACTTATATTCTTACAAATTTGACTCAGTTCTCCATATATTTTAGAAATAAGTCCTCTGTCAAAAATATTGGTTGTAAAAATTGTTTCCCAAGCTTACTGCTTTCCTTTTGATCCAGGGTGCATTGGTTTTATTTGTGGAGAAACTTTTCAAGTTAATGCAATCAAAATTACCCATTTTGCTCTTTATAATGTTCTCTATCTCTTATTTGGTTATAAACTGCTCCCCCTTACATAGATATGACAAACTATCCTTTGTTCTCCTAATCAGCTTTTGATTATCATCTTTTATGTCCAAATCAGCAGGTGAGCATCTTATGACCATTTAGACAGTAGACATATTCCTTGCTCTGCCCAGTCTGAACTGCTGGCATACCATTTTTTGGCTGATACATTATTTTTGTCCTTTGTGTAGTTCCTATTGAATGTTCAAATATCAAATCTGGTATCAAGTCTTATAAAAATAAGGCCCTGAAAGAACATCTATGAGGAAATTTCATTGGAGGAGACCAGGGATACTTTAAGAAAATGCCATTGGTTCCACTCTGCTTCAGTAGGTTTTTGTTGATATTTTTTGTTTTTTTTTTTTACAGATTGGGCAATTATAATCCCCAAATGATGCCAAATCTAGTAGTGCTCTTTGCAATACACTATATTGTAGATAATAACCTTATCATCATCTTAAGAAAATTTGTTTTTGGTTTCCTTACTTCTGCAATACTTCAAGCTTCTAAAATATGATCAAAATGGGTGTATACTTCACTGAAGCAGATCACAATCTTTCTATGACTTTGTAAACAGTCTTCATAATTTGCCACAGCTTAAAAATTCATCCACTTGGTTGATAGCCTTCTGGTAATGAGCTTCTTGGAATGTAGCTGAGCTTGTCCACAGAGAACAGACCTGCAGGTCACATCTGACTGATAGTCAAAGCCTTTTCAAAGGAGAAGGAACCTGAAATAGTCTGGGCTCAGTTGTCACACACTTCAAGAATCCCAGTTCACCTCCAAAAGCTCACCTACCAGAGTAGGGACATCAGGGGAAGATGGTTTCTTTGCTAAGCATACTATTATAACATTAGGTTGAATGATCTTAAACCTAAATTTCTACCAGTTCTAATAAAGGAAATACAGAATGAAGCAAACATGTAGAATTGCCATTTAGGTCCAAGTAAAAAATGGTTGTTCAAAATGAAATGGCCACTCGTGGACTTATAACTTGTATTATAGCACTTTGTTTGTAATTATCATGGTGTGTTAAGAGAGGGGAGGATAATTTATTATATAGTCAGATATAGCTTATTAGCAAAGGCAGATCTAAGTAGAACAAAACAACTACCTACATTTTATTACTTGAAAGTATCCCCACCACCATCTCCAGGAAAAAAAAGAAACATCTCATGCCACCAATCTTGCCATGGTACCTGAATTAACTACCATATTATACTTTCTTTTTAAAGTGAAAAAATCTTACCCGGCAGAAGGTATATGAGTATATTTAATCATTAAGTCAGTAAGCATCTACCAAAAAAAGGTATTTAAATATTCAGGTATATTTAAAACAACTGAACATATTAAGAAATAAATATTTCTCTGGCCTAAAAACCCTTTCCAAACTTTGCCTTTAGAAGAGTGAGTAGAACAAAAACTAAACTTTCTCTGAGAAAAGGATTCTTTTTCTAGATTAAGATCTTAACCTCCCCATCCCCAAAGTAAGTGTGCTTGTATGTGTATCCCTGGAAAGAAACCTTTGTTTTCTGTCCCTGAGTGGGAGGAATAATCAAGAATGGCTTTAGCAATGATATTTGTTCTGAAATGGTAACCTCCAAATTGTCTTTCAGCATATAACATTTTTCCTCTCAAAATTCCTATAAAAATCACCTTGGAATAGAAAGAGGAATCTGAGTTCAAGATAGGATCATATATGCCATTTTTGGACATTGACCTTTCTAAGTTAAAAGTGACTTGAATTTAGAATAATGATAAATTCAATAAAATTGTTTTGGATCCATTGTGCCTAATACAACAGAATACAACAGTAATACTCTTTTTCTTATATGGCAACAACATATGGATCAGTCATTAATATCAATGTTGTGTTGGTTTTATTGGAATAGCTCTAGTCAGATTGGGAAGGAAGGGTGTCCAAGAATATGGGGTACACTTGAATCTGAAAGGAGGAAGGTGAAATATCTAAAGAGAGAGGACAGGCCCAAAAAAAAAGAATGGAAAGATGCTAAAATAGAATGTGGGACCCTCTGAAGACAAGGAACAACGTAAAGGTACTAGCTGGGGAGTTCAGGGACATTCAGATGTGGAAAGGTACCAAAAGGGAAAGAAGAAGAATGATAGAACACTCAATTTAGGTCCTTAAGACAGTGGGGTTGGGGGGCAGCTAGGTGATGCAGTGGATAGAGCACCAGCCCTGGATTCAGGAGGACCTGAGTTCAAATTTGACCTCAGACACTTAATAATTACCTAGCTGCGTGGCCTTGGGCAAGTCACTTAACCCCACTGCCTTGCAAAAAACAAAGAAAAAAAAGACAGTGAGGATGATGGGATCATAGACTATCTTTTCCACCACTTTAAACAAGTCATTGAATCTCTCTGGGCAGCAGCTTTCACAATTGTGAAACAAGGAGGTTGCTCTAGATGGACTCTAATGTTCTTTCCAAATGTAACACTCTATGATCCTGGGAGAAGGGAAAGGAGAAAGAAGAGAGCCCTCTGTTAATCAACAAGCATTAATGAAGTACCTATTTTTGAATCCCGCCTCAAAAATCATATTATCTGTGTGATCCTAAGAAAGACACTAAGTCTCTCTGTCTCAGTTTCTCCATCTGTAAATGGGAATAGGTAATACCTCCTACTTCATTGGTTTATTATGAGGGCCAAATGAGATAACATATGTAAGGTGCTTTCCCAATATTAAAATGCTATATAAATGTTAGCTATTATTAGGAGCTGCAAATACAAATGCAAAAGTGATCAGATCCCTGCCACTAATGAACTTATATTCTTTCAAAAGGCAAGACAAGAGCCAACAATAACCCTCCTAAATTTCCTGTATCAGTGGATGGTTTTGATCCCCAGGAAAATCATGGTGATTTGCTTCCTTTGATGCATATAGTAAAGTAACTTTTACCAATGACTTAAGCCCACTTAGGGAAGGTAAAAAGATTTCTTGCCACTGTATCTTACGTGTTCTGTAAAGAAAGAAACATTCAGAAGAATAAATTACAGACATGCAAGGAAGGAAACAAGGAGAAGAAAAAGGGAAAAGTAAAAAAAAAAAAAAAGCACTCATTACTTTCTAGCCCCAAAGCAAGATAAAGAATGAGATAGAAATTCATAGGGTGTGAGAAGGTTGATGATAGACACATACATACATACATAAATGTATGGGTACATAGATACATAGATAGATGCAAGCATATATACATAAGATATATGGATAGATAGATAGATAGATAGAGATATAGATAGATAGGTAGATAGATAGATACAAATACATATGCAGATATGCCTAAATAGCTACATATAGATATAGATAGATAGAAAGAGAGAAAGATAGACAGACTGACAGACAGATAAATAGACAGACAGACAGACAGATAGATAGATAGATAGATAGATAGATAGATAGATAGATAGATAGATAGATAGATAGATAGATGATAGACTTTTCTTAGGGAAAGTATAGAAAGTTAAGAACGCTCTCATCCTTACCACAAAGAAAGCCATCACATCTTTTTTACAATAGAAACAAATCCTCTCAGTTTCCAAGGGACTTCCCAGAATTTTTGCATAACTGAAATTTTTCTATACTTAATATTTTTGGAATAACTAGGTCATGTCATATTTTAGATATGTAGTGACATTTCACTGCAACTATCCTTATCAAGGCATATTTTGACCTCTCCCACTCATGTCCTATATTGATCCATCTGTCAGTGAGGAGTCTAGGCTTCCTTTTTTTAAATTTACTTTTTTTACTTCCTTTCATGAGCCATAATGGGCCCAACATGCATCACTAGACAGGATGCTCCCTGCCTTTGAAAAAGTCTGAACAGCCCACTTGCTCCTACCTGACTGCAAGCACTGTTCCTCCTCCTCAATCTGCCCATCTCCTGTTGGGATTTAGTAAACACCAGGATAATCAAGTCTCAAGTGAAGTGGCTGGGCAGAAGTCAATAATACAATAAAACTCCTTTCCTTATTTATAATTTTAAGAAGACTATAATAGGAAAGTATAAATGGATTTTGGTTAATAATTTAATATCAATAAGGTTCAATAAGCACTGTGAGAAATGGCCAGTACTGACTTCCCTCATTTCAAATAAATCAATGAGGACAGCTAGGTGGTAGAGTGGATAGAGCAACAGCCCTGGAGTCAAGAGGACCTGAGTTCAAATCCAGCCTCAGGCATTTAATAATTTACCTAGCTGTGTGTTCTTGGGCAAGTCATTTAATCCCAATGCCTTGTAAAAAAGAAAAACAAATGAATCAACAGAGCCTTCCAAATGGATCCCTTGCCAGGATTGTATATCTCAGCTTATTTCTCCTAAACTATTATTGTTATAATAATAATAATAATAATAATAATAATAATAATAATAATAATAACTCTCATACACACACACATAATAACTTCAAAGTTGATAGTTGTTTGTTCTTCGTCCTGGAAAAAGACTGTGACAGCAGGAAGGTAATGCCAAGATATACATATGAATTGGATTTGAGTGAGAGTGATGCTAAGTTACCAATCTCACTTTCTCCTCCAGAGCCATCTGGATCCAATGGTCAGATATGAATCAGGACAACTGGAGATGACCCTGAATGTAAGGCAGTCAGGGTTAAGTGACTTTCTCAAGGTCACACAGATGGTATTAATAGTTTGAGGTCAAATTTGAACTCAGTTCCTCCTGACTCTAAGGTTGGTACTCTATCAATGAGTTTTTCACAACAGTCCTATGAGTTAAATAGTACAAGTTTTAATTTATGCAAAAAATAACAGATTCATAGGGGGTGGAAGAGAGGAGTATTTTGTTTATAGAGGCAGTTAAGTGGTACATAGGAGAGCTGGGTCCCAAAATCTGAGTTCAAAGCAACCTCAGACATTTACTAGCTGTGCAACACTTGGGGAAGTCACTTCACCCTGTTTGCCTCAGTTTCCTCATCTGTAAAATGACCTGGATTTGAACTTAGGAAAATGAGTCTTCTTGATTTCAGTTTTTAATACTCTATTCACTATAGAGCTTATCTTCCCTAAGAAAGAAGTTATCTATCCCTACAAATGACATTGAATTTGTCAAAAATTCTCAGTCTATTCTTCAAAGCAATGGGCATGCTCCTCAAGCACTTTGGAGAAATAAGAATAAGTATTAGAAAATGTTGTGGAAAAAGTGGGGGGGTGGAAGAGACTTTGAGAAAGTGGAAATCTAAATGAATTTTAAAAGATGGAAAATGTGAGAATATATAAAGTATATTTATTTAAAAGGCATCCCCCATGTAGTTTAAATTTCTGTGATAAGAGTATAAATAAAAATGCTTTAAGGGTATGATTTCTCTCTCTCATCACATTCAACTTAGATAAATGTATACCCTGGAAACATTGTAAAGACTAACAGACTGCCTTCTATGGGAGGTGGGGGGTGGGGAGGGAAGCAAGAGTAGGGGAAAAAATTGTAAAACTAAAAATAAATAAAAATCTTTCTTTTATTAAATAAATAAATAAATAATAGATGTTTTGCTAGCCAGCATCCCAGCCTCTGTATGAACTTAAGAACAGGATCCCTGGATAGACTGAGGAAATTTTTCTTCTTGTTATAGTCATATGCTCATGTCTAGAGTTTGATTATTGAATAATGAGATTGATTTTTATTTTCTTTATAGAAATAATCATATAAGCACAGAACCTTGCATCTTTGAGCCCTTAATAATTGCTTTTTTCATTCATCCATTTTCATATGGTATATATATATATATATATATATATATATATATACACAAATATAGATAAATAGATAGATAGATAGATAGATAGATAGATAGATAGATAGATAGATAGATAGATAATTTTACCATATTAGTTTGGACATAAGACACTTTCCCTCCAAATCTGTCTTGTATGATGCCTAATTTCCTTTCATTTTAAGAGTTCCAATGTATACTCAAAAGAGCTCTATATTAGAATTGAATGCATAATATATATATATATATATATATATATATGCTTGTATAACAAAGATGCTCTGGTCCCATTCTCTGAGGGTCAGGTTTATTATATTTTACTCTTTTCAGATTTGGGAAGTCTCTTTTCTCTGTATTGGCTCAGAGTTCTCACCAATTCTGTTCCTGATTTCTTAGGGTCACAGTGATTAATACATTAGTTCCATTTAACCTCTAAAAATTGAATTCAATTTTACAAAGATATTCCAAAGAAGTAGTATGAATAATTTTACAAATATTTCCTCCACCCTCTTGGGGGAATACTCATTCTACACCTTTTTCTCTGAGGATGATTAAGCTTTCTATATAACAATCAGTTCCATCTAATTTGAATCCAAAACCTGGCTAATATCCCAGATCTTTTTTCCATAAGGCTTTGCCCCTGGGTTGGCTGCAACACCCAATCTGGATTCTTGTAGTACTGAATTCCTGTGGCTTTAGATCCCTAGTCAGAAACTTCACTC
Organism: Macrotis lagotis; assembly: GCF_037893015.1. Classification (NCBI taxonomy): domain Eukaryota; kingdom Metazoa; phylum Chordata; class Mammalia; order Peramelemorphia; family Peramelidae; genus Macrotis; species Macrotis lagotis. The sequence continues at coordinate 154,948,397 of NC_133664.1, read as the reverse complement.
CCTGGGCCTAGAATGGTTGGAGAGAAAGGTCAAAACCCAAGACATGACACTCAGGACCCAATGGCTTAAAAAGGGAAAAGGAGAGGACACATCTCTCAGGGCTGTTCCCTTAGCAAGGTGCTAGTGTTTCATCCTCACAGGCCTACTGAGTTGCTTACTCAACCTCTTGTGACAATTTTTTACCTTTCTATGCTCTCAACAACGTGGTAAGGTAACACAGGATGTCCACATATTCTCCCATCTCTAAGAAGCAGATCCCCTGGTGTTTTCCACTCAACTGATGCCATTTTAGGATGTCTTGGAATGAACTAAAATCCCATTACACATATATATTGTATAACTGAAGTTTATCATTTAATAATGATAAATTGACCTCTCTCATCTGATGACCCAATAATTAACTGTAAATTGAAATACTAAATAATAGATGACAAAAAACAAATTTCATGGGGAGCTGGTAATGACGAGAAGCCCAATCCTAAAAGTTTGAGCAACTGTCTAAGGACTTGAGATCTTAGGGATTAGATCTCCTCACTCCTCACTTTTTTTTGGTTTTTGCAAGGCAATGGGGTTAAGTGGCTTGTCCAAGGCCACACAGCTAGGCAATTATTAAGTGTCTGAGGCTGGATTTGAACCCAGGTACTCCTGACTCCAGGGCCGGTGCTCTATCCACTGTGCCACCTAGCTGCCTCTTTCACTCCTCATTTCAAAGAAGAGACTGAGGTCCAGAAGAGTCTAAGTCATTTACTTGAAGTTTCATGGACAACTAATTAGACTGGAATTTGAACTCCAGATGTTTGGCTTCAGATCTGGTAATCTTGTTAACAGGTCAGATGCTGTTTTCTACAGGCAAAAACAGGATTGTTCTAAATCTGCTCTAAACACTGGGTGATAGATATTCCACACATAACTGAGGAGATTAAGGAACCAAGGAAGAAAAGTGAGGTGAAGAAATTTTGCTATTGAAATTAAACCTTGGGGTGGCTAGGTGGCGCAGTGGATAAAGCACCGGCCCTGGAGTCAGGAGTACCTGGGTTCAAATCCAGTCTCAGACAAGTAATAATTGCCTAGCTGTGTGGCCTTGGGCAAGCCACTTAACCCCATTTGCCTTGCAAAAAAACTAAAAAAAAATTAAACCTAGAATTTTTTCTTCATCCTATATAGAGTGATAGACTTAGTGCCAATCAATATGATCACTACATCAAGCCTGAAACCCTTATTGAAGTGAAGAAAATTCAGATCTCAACAAGTTGAGGGATATTCCTTTCTTTGGCCCTTTAACAAAATGTCTCTCTTCCACCCTCCAACACCATAAATGTGTTGTATATTTTAAATTTAATTCAGTCTAGCCATTTCACCCAGTATTTCAGAGTTAATCATTAAGAGCTATAAAATAACACATTTTCTTCTCACCTTCTTCAACTCCTCAGGCAAAGTAAAATAAATTATTTCCAAAATTTCAAAACCATCTGCTGATTTTCCCCCCATGTCCTACACACACACACACACACACACACACACACACACACACACACACACACAAAGACTTTTTAAAAAAAAATTAACATAAGCAAATATGATTTTAGAAAAATCATGGGACCTAAACCTAACCTTCTGAGATAATGAGCAGTTAGAATGCTGACTGCCACCACACCCACCCGCTGAACAGTGAGGGACTGGGCTAATGTGGAAAAGAAGGGGATCAGTAGCTAGAGGTCATTCTTCGTAGAGCGTCAATGGTGAGTTTTCTATTTCTGAATGGAGAAATGACCTGTGACTAACTTGCATAAGTCTTTTAAAGGATATAAGTAAAGCTCTTTTTCCAAAGCAAGAGAAGATTCCTACTTCTGTCCTACAAAAGGTGTTTTCCTACCACAAATATAAACATCAAAAATTCTGACATTCCATAGTAACATTTTGCTTATTCATGAGCAGCATCTTTAGTATGAATTCCAAATACAGCAAAAACAAAAAATTCTCTTCTGCTATTGTACCCAATTCAATCTCTCTCTTACTGCTGAGATGAAAATGAAGCCTGACTTTTAAATTTTAAAGGAAAAGCTGTGTTGAAAGCCTAATATATAAATTAGTGCCTCACACCCATTGTTGTTTAGATATTGAGATAGCAATGGATTGAGGTAGCAAATACATAGTTAAATAGAAAAATGTGAGAGATGTTCCTATGGATCTGTGATTTCATTGATATAAATACTAGGCATAGTAGGTCAGACAAGAGTCAGAGAAAATCTATAAAATAAGTATTATTAACTAATTATTACATGACCAATCACATATTAATAAAATCAGTCTATTGATTATTAGCTAATTATCTGATAATAGAAATTAATTGCTGGATCATGTCAATTATTAACTAATCATTAGCTGAATAAGGATACACCTCTACCTGAACCATCACCTCATCTCCTCATTGCTAACCTAGAATCCATCCCTTTGATTATTTTGCTGTGGTTCAGTCAACCACATCATTTCTCAGGAACACCAATCCACATGTCCTTGTTTCTTGCTCTCCTTTTATGTGGTAGATCCTGTTGGAGTCAGCAGGATCTGAGTTCAAATCCAGTATCAGATACTTACCATTTGTGCAACCCTGGACACGTCACTCCAGTATCTTTGCCAAGAAAACCTTATATGGGGACATAAAGAGTCTGAAATGACTCACCAACAAACCGTACATGGGGATCCTTGTGGGTCACATGTTGACTTTGTTTTTAAAGTAATATTATCTATACTTAATTGTATTTTAAATGTTCAGTTAAATATTTTCCCAATACATTTTAATATGGGTCAGACAACACTTGGGAGTATTGTGGGTAAAATAAAGCCTGCAGGCAGCATATTTGGCATGAGTTATATATCATATATATTTATTGAGTATATACATGAAACATGAAGAAATCAGTTTCTTTTCCCTCTAAGATTTCACTGTATTTCCATAGGAAATAAAACAAATGATGAAAGAAGTTAGCACAGTGCCCAACATAGAATAGGCACTAAATAAACTTTGGTTGACTGATTGAGCAATTACATAATTTTCAATAACAGATTACTATAACCAAGTATTATTTACTTAAAGTGATCTTATTTGATTCTCTAACAACTTCGTGAGAGAGTAGTACAAGGATTAATCATTCTCTTTCTATATATGAAAAATCAGCTTTAGAGAGGTTCACGTGACTTGCCCAAGAGGACAGAGAGTACTCCACAAAATGGCAAGGCAAACCCAATTTTTTTTACCACATTGAGCATTCTTTCTCTATATAGCAAATTATATTACAGTCTGTCTCTTTGATCATCTAGAAAGAAAACATTATTTCTATTCCATCTGACTGCTGCCCACCAATTCGATGTGACTCATTCATTCATCCCCCAGCTGCTTAATTTGCACAGGAATGATGAAGTCATTTTACTGGAGAGTTGACCTGCAGGCCTTCAGGACTGGATAATGCAAATATTCCTCAAAAGAAAACAATAGAGTGTCCATTTTTATTAGGACATGCCCTGAATTTTTTCAGCATGTTTCATCTCTGTAAATATTTTGTTCTTAGAACAAGAAAACTGAAATCACAAAGAATACACCTTCCCTAAATCCTGACTCCTAAATTCTTTCAGAGATTAGAATGTAGTTCTGTTGTTCTGAATGTTTTAGAAGAGTGGAAGCAAGAAATTGTCAGTCATTCGAAACATCTCAACTCAGTTAATTCTAAGGATTTTTTTCCCTCTCTGCAATACATTTGATTGACAGACTTTTTTCATGGGCATATTTTTAAGACATTGAAAGGTGAACTGCCATCTGAGGGAATAACCTTTCAATTTCTTTTGTAAAGCAAGAGAAGATAGTGTATGCCATTGCTCGAAGGACTCCTATTGGTTGAAAACTGGCTCAGAAACACTTCTGGAGGGATGATCAAATCTTTGGATTACACCTAAGAAAACATTTGTCTTGGAAAAAGAAATTCTTCTAAATGATTGAACTTTAGCAGATAGGGAGAGGGAGAAATTTGTAAGTGATAATAATAACTAGCATTTACACAAGTGCTTTATTGTTTGGAAAGCTTTTTACAGTCTCACAATCCTGGGAGGTAGATGCTTCTATTAGTCCCATTTTACAGATTAAGAAATTGAGTCTATGGAAAGACTTGCATGAAATGATGCTGCACAAAGTGAGCAGAACTAGGAAAACATTATACACATTAACAGCAACATTGGGAAATGATCAACTATGATAGATTCAGCTCCTTTCGACAGTTCAGTGATCATGGACAATTCTAACAGACTTGTGATGGAAAATGTCATCCACAACCAGAGAAAAAACTATGAAGTCTGAATGTCGGCCAAAACTTATTATTTTTCACTTTTTAAAGTTTGTTGTATGGTGTGTTTTTTCTTTCCCATTTTTCCCTTTAGTTCTGATTCTTCTTTCACAATGTGACTAATATGGAAATATGTTAAACATGATTGCACATATATAACCCATATCAGATTGCTCAATGTCATGGGAAGGGAAGGAGAGAAAGGAGGAAGGCAGAAAAATGTGAAACTCAAAAGCATATAAAAAGATAAATGTTGAAAACTATCTTTGCATATCTTTGGAAAAAACATTTAAATAGAAAAGAAAAAAACTGAGACTGGTAGAAACAACATTACCCAAAGACACACAACTGGTTAATTTCTAAGACAGGGTTTTAATCCACAGTTTTCTGATTCCAGTACTCTATCCATTATGCAATCTTGCTGCTAAGAAATCCTAGGATTACTCAGATTTCGATGGAGCAAGGATTTATGAAGCACTTACTATGTACTAAATACTGTGTTAGGTGTCAGTGATACACATAATAATAATAATAATAATAATAATAATAATAATAATAATAATAATGATAATATTTGTCATCAAGAATTCTAAATTCTACTAAGTTTTCTTTAGTAGAAATAAGTTGGGGGCAGCTAGGTGGTGTAGTGGATAAATCACCCGCCTTGGAGTCAGGAGTACCTGGGTTCAAATCCGGCCTCAAACACTTAATAATTACCTAGCTGTGTGGCCTTGGGCAAGTCACTTAACTCCATTTGCCTTGCAAAAACCTAAAAAAAAAGAAAGAAAAGAAATAAGTTGGACACAGTAATAGACCCTCCATCCCCCCCCCAAAAAAAACAAAAACTTTTTGACCAAACCTCTTAATGAATTGATTATAGGGAGCTCCTGAGGAGTAGCTTTATATACCAGCACAGGTCAGTACCTACTCCAAAATTTATTAGCCATAGAGAATGGAGAAGGGTAGTGAAAACCTGAATGATTAGCAGAGGGTCCCAGAGGAAGGATATAAAAAGACCAGATGTTCTCGAATCCTGTTCTTCCTCACTAGAAGCCCAGCTGGCTTCTAAGCCTATAAGCTACTTCTCCATAAACCAGAAATACAAAGCAGCACTGGATGCTGGAGAAACGGTCTTGATCCAATTGTTGGAGTAGGAGTTTTGAAAGGAGCCAGGGATTCCAAGATATCTAGGTGAGAAGGGAAAGCATTCCAAGACAAGGTAGACAGCATGAGGAAAAAAAAAACATGGTGGCTTGAGGTAGAATGCCCCAAATAGAAAAAGAGTAATTAGACTCATTTGACTAGCACTGACAGCGAATATGGGAAGAAAACATGAAATCAGTTTGGAAAGCTAAGTTGGATCTAGATTGGGAAGATTTTAAATATGCACCAGTAGAGTTGTATCCTAGAGATAATAAGAGAGTCTTAAAAGTTTTTGAGTAAAGAGTTACTCAAGCAAATCCTATGATTTAGGAATATCTATATGGGGACCTGGAGTCAGGAAGACATGAATTGAAATTCAGATTGATAATTACTAGCTTTGTGCCCCTGTTTGTCTCAGTTTCCTCATCGGGATATTAGTTGGAGAAGGAAATGGCAAACCACTTCAGTATCCTTGCCAAGAAATCCTCCTTTCCTCCTCACACCAAAAGAGGGGATCATGAAGGGTTGGACATGACTGGGAAATGATTGAATGACAATATTTGACAGCTATGAAGAGGATATGTTAATGTGGAAGGAGGGAGACTATTTAGGAGGCTTACTATAATTTGTGGTATAGTAAATAGAAAATTGGGTCTGGAATCAGGATGGCATAAGTTCACATCAGCTTCCAATACCAGCTATGTGACATTGGACAAGTCACTCAGCCTGTGTGTGCCTCAATTTCCTCATCTGAAAATGGGGATAATAACAGTACTGACTATCAGGGTTTTGTGATGATAAACTGAGATATCTGTAAGGAACTTTACAAATCTTAAAGTACTATGTAAATGTTAGATAATAGCAGTAGTAGCAGTAGCAGAAGTGATAGAGTAGTAGTAGCAGTGGTAGTGGTAGTAGTAGCAGCAGCAGCAGGAGGAGGAGAAAGAGGAGGAGGAAGTAGTCCTTTGTAGTAGTAGTCATCATCCTTCAGGTGAGATGAAATAAGGATCTGAGTAGGAGTAGTCATATGAATAAATAAATGGAAAGAAAGAGTATAAGGAAGAGACTGAAACTATTGGTTTTTGTCAAAAGTCAGTCAGTCAATAAATACCATCAAGGGAGAAATTTCCTCCATCAATCCAGGTTGATACCTTTTCTGTAACTTATACTTCTAGAGAGGTGCCTGAGTCATTGAGAGGTTAAAAAATTTGCCCAGGTTCACATGGTGAATATGTATCAGAGACTAGTCAAAACACTTCACATTTTTCCCTAGAGATTTGAGCATCCTTGTCATATCCTTGTAAATAGATGATACTGGTTTTTAACCACTAGGCTTAATTTAGTTTCACTGTGGTGTCCATGATTTTGTTGATGTACCCGCTGGCCTCTGAATGATGAGCATTCTCATGAGCCTCATAATTTCATAGCAATCTTGATTCACATCAGATGTTGAAAGAAGCAACTGAAAAAAAGATAAAAAATAATAAAAAAGTAATCATTGCACAGATGATGGAAGCAATTCATGAGAGGTGATAAATATTCCAGCCTAGGTGGCAAAGGTCAACTCTTATCAAAAAGAAAACCCTTAAACCTCAGATAACCAAAGATAACAGAATGAGTGAGTTCCTAAGGAGAAGGTTGTCTGAGTCTGTGAGTTGGCCCCTTGGTGGAATGGAGTCAGAGGGTCATAAATTTCAATAGGCTCTAAGCCCCAGTTTGAGATGAATCAAATTCCTAACTTTCCTAGTTGGATTGCTCAGGTAATTGAAGCAAAATTATTCATTAACAAGAAAACTTTATGAAAATAGCTAGCATCTATTAGCATTTAACAGGGTTTTTAAAAATTCTTTACATTTCACTTAATTTGATCTTCATGAAAGTGAAGGGCTCTGTGCTGGCCATTGCAAGTCTTCTTGACTTTTTGAGTGGCTACTGGACTTTGATGACTCCGGAGGAGCAGTGAGGTTAATGACTTTGCATAGCCCTGCCTCACTTAAATCCAATTCATGAGCAAACTGATACTGCAGCCTCATGATGTCATTGGTCCTCTTTGAGAAGGAAGAAGTACTGTAGGCACCTATCTCCTAACTTATTACTTATGTGACCTTGGGCAAATCACTTACCCTCTTTCAGTCTCAATTTCCTCATCTGTAAAAAAGGGATGATAGCCCCAAACTGAGACCTTCCTGAAGACAAGTTCAACATTCTACTAGACACTGTATTACCTTGCTGTCTATCCTTTATTCAATGACTATGAGAATTTAAAAAGTTCTAGTCTTTAATTTAGGAAAACTGGGTTCAAATTATATTTCAGATGCTTACTAGCTTTGTGCCCTAAGACTTTTAATTTAATTTTAAATTAACTTTATTTAAATTAAATTAAAATTTATTATTTTTAAAAATTAGATTTTAAATTTCAGGTTTTCTGATTTTTAATCGTTCTAAGCTCTCAAATTTTCCACCCATAAAAGGACGATAATGGTATTTGTTCCACCTGCCTCACAGGGATATTTTGAGAAAATATGCAGCAAATTTTGAAGATCCATATAAATGTGATGATGATGATGATTATTTACAAATGCCAGAATGTATAAGATCACCCTTGTCTGTAGATCTATAATGTACATGTGAAAAAATTGAGCCCCAAAGAGCTTAAGAAATCTATCTAAAACCATAAAATTAAGAAGCAGCAAAAACTGGAAATGGAATCATCATCTCCTTCCAATGATGGTTTATGTCCTGGATCCACATGGTAGCATCTCTTTTTTTCCCCCATAGAAAATGAGCTCTTCTCTCCATCAGATTTCATATTGATAGAGTTAGGTTTCTATCCAGAGCTCATTCATCTAGACTGTAAGCTCACTCTTAGCCAATTAGCAAGCTTTATGATTTCTAGAAAGCTCTTCATGATTCAAGCACATATTCCTAATTAAGCATCATTTATGTAACCACTCCCATTCCCAACCAATTGAGGAAAGGAACATAGGAGATTCCATTTCAGACATTTAAATAGTTTTTCTCATCACCCAAAGCATGTTCAATTTAATCCAACCCTCAGTTCATAAAAAGTGTATCTTTCTTCATTCAGGCAATCATCAAAGAAAGATCAGTAAATTCATCATTTAGGGACACAGTGTGGGGCCTGGAGCCAGGAAGATTCATCTTCCTGAATTCAGATCCAGTCTCTAGTCACTTAGCCCTGTTTGCCTCAATTTCCTCACCTGGAAAATGAGCTAATAAAAGAAATGACAACTCAGTCCAGCATTTTTGTCATGAAAACCCCCAAAAAAGTCACAGTCAAACACAACTGAAAAAAAACCAACAACTGATCAGCAAGGATATTCACGATTTAAAAGATTTGCTTACTTTAAGAAAGATTTTGATCTTTACTAGATTCATTTATAAATATAAGTAGTTAAAAATGTTTCATTGTCCAAACTAATGTGTTAATTTCTTAGACAATGGTTAAGAAGGTCTAAATCCAAATGCTAAATCCACTACTTATTACCTGTGTGGCCTTTGCCATGTGGCAATATCTTTGAGTTATAATTTCTTCATATGTCAAATGGAAATAAAAACAGGAACTCTTTCTACCTTACAGAGTTGCTGTGAAGACTGAGATCATTTGGAGAAAAGTGATTAATAAACTGTAAAACCCTATGAAACCAAAAGATATTTTTAAAAATCATGTGTTTTATCTCATAGCAACTTTCACTGGTAATCAGGAATGTTAAAAATAAAGTTAGCCCTGCTGTTAAATATTTTAAAGAATCTTGTATGATTTTGATATATTATGGTAAAATTTTATTGGTTTGGTGGTTAATGAGATACCTGATGATGTGATGGATAGAGCACTGGGCCTGGAGTCAGGAAGATCTGAGTTAAATCTGGTCTCGCATACTTAATACTTGTGTCATTTAAAACTAGCAAAAATCATTTAATTCCATTTCCTTCAGTTTCCTCATCTGTAAAATGAGTTGGAGAAGGAAATATCAAACCACTCAATTTTCTTTGCCAAAAAATCCCTAACAGGGGTCACAAAAAGTTGGACATGACTGAACAACTTAGACACACTGCTTTCCTCTGCCCCAAAGAAGGACCACTTATGAATATGATAGGCCCATAGTTAAATTCTGCCTCTAATACTTACTAGCTGTGATGGACAAGTCCCTTACCTCTCTGAATCTCAATGTCTTCACCTATAAAAAGAGGCCAATGCTCCCTCAAATACTTCCTTCATAAAGTTATCAATGAATTTCAGATAAAATGAAAGGCAAACTGCTTCGCAAATCTGAAAGGTGCTATCTGAGTATCACATATTAGAACTTTGATAAATTTATGCAAAGTCTCATATTAAACTCATTTAAATTCTTAAATATTGGGTGGCATTTTTCTTAGTCATGTGATTGTCACTAAGCCCTCACTCTAGCTTAGGAACGTGCTTTCTGAAGTTGAAATTTAACCTATTGTATTTGAATTGCCTCCACTGGGCTCAAGAAGCAAGAAATTATTTACTTTTACACTTGACTGCTGGTTTCCACACCTCTTGAATTATTAAGTAGCTTGAGGACACTTTCAGTCTTTCCATACTTTGACCTGTAGCCCTTTGCAATTCTTGCAAGGTTGTGGAAAATAATGTCCTTTACATACCTCATATTTATGTTTCCTCCATTTTTCTTAAATTCCTCTATTCTGGAAAATTGAATCAAAAAACACCAACCTACCCCCTAGTACCCTCTTTACAGACCTTATTCTGATATATCTCTATTTATTTTTCCTCCTTTTTTATTTGTTTTAATTTGTTTTTTTAAGCCTCTTATTCTGGAAAGTTAGAATTTTAACAAATACTAAATATCAAAGGTTTTTTAATTTGTTTTGTTTTTTAAAAGCCTCTTATTCTGGAAAGTTAGAATTTTTAAAACCCCATTAAATGTCAAATACCCTTTTTAAAAGAGCCTAACTCCAATTAAGGTAGGTGTTATTAGGTTTTTCTTACTGCCCCCCCCATCCAGGTCCAAGTATAACCTGGGTCTCTGAGCCCTGTTAAGAATCACATCAAAATGGATATCAACACACCAGGAATAAAAGCCACAGACTGAGGCATTTTCATCAGAGGCTTCATTAGAAAGATGGAGAAACATCTGTGTGTTCAAAATAGGAAAGAAAGGCAGCCGGCCAAGTGGTCTTTTTTTTTTTTCTCAGTTGTCTCAAAGATGATATAAACAAAGAGTGAGGGACTTAGAAAATTAGCAACAGGCTGTAGAAAGAAAGCACATTTACTGGCTTTACTAATTCAAACCATTTGCCACTCTTCTTCACCTCAGAATTTTTAGCTCATACTGTAACCTGGAAGATTTGTCTTTTCTGAAAAACCAAACTTTAAAACTAGGAAGCAGCACTTTGAGAATTTTAGAAGTGGGGCAGAGAAGAGCTTTTTTTGGAGGGACATCTACATCCAGTATTGTTTAAAGACATCCATCTCTACTGGAAGCAACACAGTTTGGCAGCATTGAAAGGACTGAATTCTATTGTATTTTTAAAAAGGAGAGAATACCAAATGTTTAAAATTTAGATTTTCTTCAAAGAAGATCCATACACCTATATCCTCAGCTCCAAAAAATCTTTAGAAAATTAATCTGGTGATGGATGTAGTGATCATAGAATCATAAACTTAAAGATAATCATGCCCACCCCATCCCTCATTTTACAGATAAAGAAACTGAGGCATAGAAGGTCAAGCAACTTGCCAAAAGGCATACAAGTGTTTAGTGTCTAAGGCAGGATTTGAATTCATATCTTCCTGATTTCAAATCCAATATCCACTATGCCATCTATCTAACTACCTACCTGATCATTTTCCCTGATGAAAGTTGAATAACCAGTATTTTACAAAAGATATTCTATAAAAGACCATAACTCACTGTCACAGTGAAGACTATATAGAGAATACAAGAATTCACTGTGCTTATAATTAGCTGACTATAAGAAGGCAGAATTGTACTTTAAAAGCAGTCCTCCAATACTATCCCCCATGAACAAGACAAAAATCTTTAATCCTTTGAAAGATGATATAAAGATAACTTCATCTGATGATCTAATTATAAATCACAAATATGTTGTCTTCCTAATTTCAATTCTGGTCTCTGACACTTCCTAGCTGTGTGACCCTGGGCAAATCACTTAACCCCATTTGCCTCAGTTTCTTCATCTGTAAAATGGAGAAGGAAATAGCAAATCATTCTAGTATCTTTGCCAAGAAAGTCCCAAAGGAAGTTACAAAGAGTCCAACATAACTGAATCAATTGGACAATAACAATGACATAGAATAGCAAGACATATTTGTCACCAGCATGAAGGATGTCCCACACAAAGTACAAATTAAAGAGGGCTTCCCTAGGTCACAAAAGCTCAAACAGATCCTTGTGACTTAGAAAATCACATTAACATTATCTTGTTCTCATATTTTATTTATCATGTTAAATAATTTCTAATTACATTTTCATTTAGGTCTAGGCATACTGGGGAGTAGTCTGCAGCCTGTGTTTTTGACACTTTTGTTCTAAATTATTTTGTTTGTTGATGCATTGTGCTAATTATATAAAGCCCCCAAATATTACATAATCTATTGAATGGGATCTACATAATCAGATTCAAAAAAGTTTGACTTAACTATCCATAGAGAAAAAAACATGTGAATAAAAGCTATTGACTAGACCATGAAATACAGTTGTATAGATAGCCTATGCAGCTTGTCAATGAATACATAATTGACAGATAAGGGGAACAGATAATGAACTGTCCTCAGTTGAAAAAGGAAAGAATGGGCTAAATTTTCATTATTTTTTCCCCCAGTGCTTTTATTGACTTCTCTCTAAACTTCTCTCTAAAATTCATCTTTTTAATATCAAAATATTTTCAGAACTCTTAAAAGATTATAAACTAGGGAATATCATGATCATGAAGGAACTGAAGTTTTAGATCCCCAAAGAACAATTGAATGGTGCGCAGTGAATGTTAGCAGGCTTGAACACATTACAAAGAAGGAATTCAAAAAGAGAAGGGATGTGAAGCATATCATTGGAATGAAGTATAACTGGGAAAAACAGTAGTAGAGCAAACATGGGGGTAATCAATGGATAGGTAGCAAATGTGCCCTACCGGCAACTGAGGAGTTTCAAGAGTTCTAGAGGAAGTGTCCCAGCACCTTGGATGGACACTTTCACCATCTCAATGAAGGATAAATGAGAGAACACAGGCAAGAATCACTCAAAACTGGAAGTCTTAAATGAGTTGCAAGTTGCATCTGTGAAGATAGTAGCAACATTAATGAGACTGATAAGCTCCATAAGGCTCACATAAGTGGGCATTTTAAAGAAGCTGTTATGAAATATATCTCTTTCCCTAAAATAAGTTTTATTTTTTTCCAAACTGTTTAGGAAAGAGCACTAGTTTAGAAAAAGAGCACCAGTCATTTAATCAAAAACTATATATAATGCATGAATAAAATCAAGATAACTTGGAGGTAAATGGGGGGAAAATTCTTTGCCTCAAATATTTCTTTTTATCTACATGTATGTATATATGTATGTGTGTATGATATATAAGTAACTAATACAAATAAATATACCAAGAACCATTTTCCAGTAGAGAAGTGGTCAAAAGATAAAAACAAATAGGAATTAAAAGAATAACTGCAAGCTATTAAAATCACCTGATAAATGTGATAAAATAAACAATTTTTAATTTTACCACATTTGTTTACAAGTTGACAAAGATGGCCAAAGATGAAACTAGTCAGTTCTGAAAGGGTCACAGAAAGATTTAGTAAAAATTTTTAGTAAAATTTAGTAAATTTTAGTAAAATTTTGTATTAGTCTAATCATCCTTGAAAACAATTTGGAACTTTGCTTTAGAATTAACTAAAACATCCATACTTTTTGGCCCAGAAACTCTACTGCTAGATATTTAATCCAAGGAGGTCAAAGACAATCAATCAGCGATGGTTTATTAAGAACTTAGCTGCCAGTCAGTGTGCTAAGTTCAAGGGGTACAAAGACAGATATGAATTAGTTCCTCTTCCTAAGGAGCTTACATTTTAACAGGTTAGACAGCCCGTACACACATGAGGATGATCAGAATATATAAACAATTATTCAGGATAGTTATTGAATGGAGGGAAATTGTTGCTTCAGGAATTAGGAAAGGTTCCATGAAGAAGGTGCCACTTAACTATGAATTTTGAAAGAAATGAGATTCTAAGCAGAGTTGAGGAGAGAGTGACTTCTAAGCATGGGGGACAGAAATGGGAAATGGAATGCTATGGGAGGCAGTTTGGCTGCACCACAGAGTGTAGGGTTGTAAATAAGGTAGAATAAGGCTAGAAAGATCAGTGGGACCAAGTTACAAAGGACTTTAAATACCTTACAGAGGATTTCTTTTGATCCTAGAGATAATGAAGAGGAGAGAGAAGGTGATATAGTTAGACCTGCACTCCAAGAAAATAATTTTGGGCAGCTGTGAATAATGAATCAGATTGTAAAGAATCCTAAGGCAAGGAAAGAAGGCAGGATGTAGGGAGAGCCTGAACTCCAGGGGGAGTAATAAGAATACAAAGAAAGGGACATATGGGAGAGATGTTAAAGAGATAGAAATGACAAGTTTTGGCAGCTTATTGGCTTTGTAGGGTGAGTAAGAGTGACAATGAAGGATGACACTGACTTTGCAAATCTGACTAGAAAAATAGTGGGGCCAATAGTAATAAGGAAATTCTGGAGAGACATAAGTTTTAGGAAAAAGATGAGTTCCATTTTGGGGCATGTTGAGTTTAAGATGCCTCTAGGATGTGTAGTTTAAGATGTCTAATAATGATGCAGAGTTATAAGAACATATGATATAGATAGATAGATAGATGGATAGATAGATAGATAGATAGATGATAGATGATAGATAGACATGTGCAGATATGTGCATAAGCACATTATATGCATGCTAATATTGTAGCTGAATCAAAAAAGTATGTACAGTTAAGCAAATGCTGTGGTTCAGTTTCACATTGTTTTCCTAAACACTCAGACCAACTCCACCAATAGTATACTAATTTTCTTGTTTTTCTATAGCTCCTTCAATAATTGTCATTTTTCTCTTTGTCATTGTAAGGGTGTGACATGAAACCTTGGAATTCTTTAATTTGTATTTCTCTTCCTACTAGTGATGTGGTGCATTTTTCATATAGTTGCTGATTAATTGGCATTTCTTTCTTTTAAAATTCTGTAATTACCTTTATTGACTACCTTTTGGGAGAGGGAATGGGATTGTTTTGTCCTTATATATATTTATTATCAGTTTTATCTATATGGATACCAGACTTTTGTTAGATATTTTCCATAAAAATTTTTTCCACTTAATTCCTTCTTTCCAAGTTTAATTGCATTAATTTTGCTTTTGCAAAAATTTTTCAATTTTATTTCATCAGAATGCTCCATTTAATTTTCTATGATCACATCTATTTTTAACCAGATCAAGTGATTTTCCCACACTATGGTTGTCTATTTCAGAAACTTATTTTCTCCTTGTATATGAGGTTTGGGTTTTTTTTACCGGATAAAGAATTGAGCCACTCAAGAGTGTTCTAAAGAATTCTAAGGCAATCTTGATACTAGATTCATGAATCTATGAATCACTTTCTGATTATGGATATTACAGAGCTCTGACCACATTCATTCATTGTTCCCTACCTTCAAACTTCTAACTGAAAATCTTCTTTAGTACATAGAGGGAACCTGGAGCTATACTAACTTAGTTGTGATAGTCTTACTTGTGAGAGAAATTGTAGGCTTCTTTTAATAACCAGTAATTCTAGGCTTGGTAGGTCAGAGGGAAAATGAAAAAAAAGAACCCAAATTTTGTGGCTATGTGCTTCAGGAAAGGGGTTTGACCCTAATCTTCTCTTATTCTAAGAGAATGAGAATTGATCCTCCTGAAAAGGAGGAATTTTGCCCAGGCTTGCCCATTTGCCATCTTTGATTTCCTATAAGGAAATGAACATTTTAAATATATTCCCCTCATTAAAATAGGTGCTTATTTTGTCAAAATTTTTAGAAAGAAGGATCATTTAACAATAACAAAAAACAACCAAAAATAAATAAAAATGCCTTGTTAAACTCTCTGCACCATACCAAAAAGGTCTGTCCTAAGTAGAACAGAAAATTTTTTGATGCAGAAAATCTTTGACATAGTAAACATTATTATTATGCCTTCTTTGAACAAAGAGCACAAAGAAGAAAGTAGAGGTCAGGATGAGTCTTCCTGTTTTAACAGCTTTCAGTAGGAGATCTGAGACCCAACCTGTGTACTTGGTAACCGGTCTATGAATTTACTTCTAAGGGAAGAAAACATCTAAAACATCTGTGATGTTGTGGATACAACAGCTAAAACATGTGAGTTTCAAATGTTCTTTCTCTGCAAAACAACTCACAACACACTAAATACTTTATTTGATCTGGAAAGGCAGTGTGGAATGAGGGAAAATATTCTTGATTGGGGTCAAGAGAGACTTGGGTTCAAATCTAGTCTTTAGGGGCAGCTAGGTGGAGCAGTGGATAGAGCACCAGGTCCTGGAGTCAGGAGGACCTGAGTTCAAATATGGCCTCAGACACTTAATAATCACCTAGCTATGTGACCTTGGGCAAGCCACTTAACCCCATTGTCTTACAAAAAAGCAAAACAAAAAAAAATCTGACCTTTAATATGAGCTATGTAATCTTGAATAAAGTGACTTAATTTGTCTGAACCTCAATATTCTGTACTTAAGAGAGTAAATCACTGTTTAAAATTTCAGTGTAACCATTTACCCTCAGAAACTGATAGCCAGTACAAATCAATGCATAAATTTTATTTATTAAAATTCAGGAAAATAATGGGGAAAATGTCAGTAATGTAAGTTCAACCTAAAAGTATGTCCTTTGTACATTATTTTCAGAGAGCAAGTTGTTAAATATTTGCCAGCACTTCCCATTCTGTATCTGTAAAATGCAGATGTCAAGAATGCTTGTAACATTTACCCCACAAAGTTGCATTAAAGTGTTTTGACAGCCTTGAAAAGGTGGATGCTGTAGTCAGTAGTTCATTTTTAACTCAGAAAAATCTGAGTTCTAACTCTACCTTAGTCTCTTGTCTAGTTGTATAGTACTGACCAAGTCACTTGACCTCACCAGTTTCCTCAGCTGTCAAATAGTTACCTACTTCCCAGTAGGAAGAAGCATCTACTTCCCGGAAGAAAGAAGTGCCCACCTCCCGTAGGAAGAAGTATCCACTTCCCAGTAGGAAAAAGCATCTACTTCCCAAAAGGACCCATTTTCCAATAGGAAGAAGTGCCCACCTCCCAATAGGAAGAAGTACCTACTTCCCCAGATAGATGTGAAGATCAAAATTCATAACATATGAAAAACACTTTGCAAACCTAAAAACAGTGTGCGTGTACACACACACACACACACACACACACACACACACACACACACAATCTATTATTGGGGTACTTGACTTAGAAGATAGTACAGACATACCTTGTTTTATTGTTCTTCACTTTATTGTCCAGATATTGCATTTTTTACAAATTGAAGGATTGTGACAACTCTTTGTTGAGTAAGTATATTGGCACCATTTTTCCAAAAGTATGCTTGCATGTCATGTCTTTGTGTCACATTTTGATAATTCTACCAATATCGCAAATTATTTCATTATTATCATATCTGTTATGGTTTTCTGTGATAAATGATATCTCATATTATCACTGTAATTGTTTTGGGGCACCATGAACCACACTCATTTAAGATGATGAACTGAAATCAACTGGTCATTTAAATCAACAACTGGCTATTCCTCATCTCTCTCCCTCTCCTCCAGCCTTCCTGGTCCCTGAGACAAAACAGTATTGAAATCAGGATTATTAATAATCCTACAGTGGCCTCTAAGTATTTACAGGAAAGGAAGAGTTAAATCAATTTGGCAAATTTCATTGTTGTCTTATTTTAAGAAAGTGTCAGAGCCACCCCAACTTTCAGTAATCATCACTCTAATCAGTCAGCAGCTATCAAGATCATGGCAAGACCCTCCACCAGCAAAAAAAAAAAAGTATATCTCTCTTAATGCTCAAATGATAGTCACCATTTTTATCAATAAAGCATTTTTATCAAGGTATGTACATTGCAGAGTTTTTTTAAGACATAATACTATTGCACACTTAATAGATGCAGTGTAGTATAAACAACTTTTATATGCACTAGGAAACCAAAAACTTTGTATGACTCATTTTATTGCAATATTCACTTTATTGCACTGGTCTGGAACTGACTAGCAATATCTCTCCGAGGTATTGTTGTAGTATTTTTGCAAGAAATTTCTAAAATATACCAGGCTTACTCTAGGCAGCCCTTCAACTCAGACACATATAATTCCTCCATTGTGTTGCAAGGATTTAGTGAGAAGCAAAATATCTTCTTGTATTTTTTTTCATATGGATGTCAGCAAGATATATTCTGAAACAAAGACATAGCCCTTCACCATTGCAGTATGAGAAATTAAAGATGACAGGTTTAATACAATGACAACAAGAAGTATCTAGTAACACCTACTGTATGCTAGGCAGTGGAAATAAAAAGACAAAATGAAATAACCCCTGTTCTCAAGGAGGTTACCTACTAAAATAAATAAATTAATAATAAAAATTAAATCATTCAACTGAAAGCACCCTGCAAAATTGTAGCAGCATATATGGCAATCTTGATCCTCTCTGATCTCTCTGCACAACTTGAAACTGTCAGTCATCCTTTCCCAGATATTCTTTCCTCTCTAGGTTTTCGCAACTCTACTCTCTCCTAGTTTTCCATTTATGTATCTTACCACCACTTTACAACCTACTTTACTAATTTTTCATCTGCCATCCCCGCTATTTGTGAGTCTCTCCAAGCCTCTGTCATGGACCCCAGTTCCCAAGGGTTCAGTTATCACCTCTTTTCAGATGATAGTCATGCATCTCTATTTCTCACACATCTGAAATTGGATGTACTATAGGTACCTCAAACTTAACAAACCCAGACTTACTATCTTTGTTCCCAGACCCTCCTTATACCGAGCTTCCCTCTTATTGTTAAGAACAACATTATCTACCCAGTCATCCTTGATTCATCATTCTCATGTTCTCTTCATATCTAATTCAATGCCACTCTTGCCATTTGTGCCTTCACTACATTTATCCTCAGGGCAGCTAGGTGATGCAGTGAATAGAGCACTGGCCTTGGAATCAGGAGGACAGGAGTTTGAATCCAGGCTCAGACATTTGACACCATCTGTATGATCTTGGGAAAGTCACTTAACCCTGATTGCCTCACATCCAGGGTCATCTCCAGTCATCCTGATTCACATCTGGCCCCTGGACCCAGATGGCTCCAAAGGAGAAAATGAGACTGGTGACTTAACCCAGTACCCCATCACTCAAATCCAACTCATATGCTTGTCATGTTATCACCTTCCTGATTCCATGTTCTTTTTTGTTGCATTGCACCTAGGCTACTGGCCTCTCTTCTCCAATTCAACCTCCACTGAGTTCACAATGAGAATTTTATCCCCTAAAGAGTAGACCTGACACTATTACCCTCTTACTTCAGAGGTCCCTATTATCTCCTGAATCAAATATAAAACTTTCTATTTTGCATTTGAAACTAATCATAGTTTGGCCTTTTGCTTCATTTTTAATTTTCTCATATCTTAATCTCCTTTGTACACTATGGAAGGAAATAAGGTACCCAGCTCCACTGATGTACTAAAAGATCTATAAGAATAGCACTCCACTGCCCATCTTGAAGCTTTTAACTGTGCTCTATGCCTAGTACGTGCTGCCTCTTCACCTACTTTTCAGTTTCCCTGGATTCTACAAAAGGCTTTTGCTCCTTATACCAGCAGCTAATACCTTCCCATCTCATATTAACTCCCACCAATTCCATACATTTTTTTATGTCCCTATTTACTTACATACACTCTTGCTTGTTTGAATGTATATTTTTTGAGGACAGAAATCGGTTTTGTTTTTTTTCTGTTTCTCTCTCTTTGTATCCCCAGGACTTAGTATAATATCTATCACATAACAAACAATAAATGCCTGGTGACTGACTGACTAAAAATAAAGTTAGAATAATTTAGAAGAAGTGTGCTGACACCTGGGGAAATTAGGAAAGGCTTGAGCTGAGTTTTGAATGAAGCTAAGGTTTCCGAGAGGTAGAAATAAGGAGGGAGGCATAGAGCTAGATGGTGCAAAAGCAGGCTATGACACATGGAAAAAAAAAAACAGTGAATAGATCATTTTGGTAGAAACAGTGTGACTGATGTTATTTAAAAATCAGAAACAAAGAAAAATGATGCCTGAATTGTCATTAACCCACTTCCTTCTCTATTATGCCATTGTTATTGTTCTTATTCAGTTATTTTAGTCATGTCCCCTCTTTTTTTTTTCATTTTCTTTTCAAAGATACTGGAATGGTTTGCCATTTCCTTCTCCAACTCATTTTATAGATGAGGGAACTGAAGCAAACAGGGCTAAGTGACTTTCCTGACACTAGTAAGTGTCTGAGGCTGAATTTGAACTCATGAAGATGAATCTTCCTGATTCCAAACCCATGCTCTATCCACTGTATCAACTAGCTGCCTCTATTATGCCATATTTGATTTTAAAAGTTCTCTGAAATCCCGATTAAGTTTAACTTGACTGAGTGGCATAATACCAAAAAATAGTGATTCTAGGGTCACAGGAATTGGGTTGAAATAAAAATCATTCTACTTTATACCAGTGATTTAGGACAACCCATTCAGCCTCTCTGATCCTTGATTTTGCTATCTATGAAATGAAAATTGGATCAGGTTATCTCTAAAATCCTTCCAGATCTTGATATACAGTAAATCTGAGCCATTTTTCAAACCCTCTGTAATTTATTGATTTAAAATAAGAAAATACAATGGTCCCCACCTTCTGCTTGAAACCCTCCTCTGATGGGGAGCCGTAAGCAGAGCATTCCAATTTTGGATAGATCTCTGGTTGTTGGGGAAACTTTTCCTTCCATTGGACTGAAATCTGACTCTTTGCAACTTCTATCTATTATTCTTAGATTTATCCTCTGAGGCCAAGCAGAGTAAGTCTAATCTCTCTTCCCTATGACAGCCCTCCAAATACTTAAATATAGCTATCTTATCTCTCCAAGTCTTCCATTCTCCAGGCTAAATATCTCCAATTCATTCAACTAATCCTTTACATGACATATTCTCCAGGCTGCTCACCATCCAAATGAGTACCTCCTCTGTGCAGAACCCTTTGCCCAAAGCTAAGAATATTTTTATAAACTAGTTGAAACTGTTTAAATAACTAGAGAAGAAGCAAAGGTAAGACACCAAAGGGGAGTGTTTTTTCTTCTTGTAAGTGCCCTCACAAAAGAAAGTTCTTTGAGAAGCATACAGAGAAGAGCCATAGGTTTGATTTAGCTTGGCTATGCAATCCTCTGCATTGTTTCTCTGATGAAAGAAAACCTGGCTACAGCCAATCAAAGTCCAAGAAAGCCTTTGAAGTTTATCCTTTCACTTTTTCCCTGAAAAATCACAAAAAAGAAATAGGCTGATTGATCCCTGAGACAGACAGTCATACTTCTCCAGCCAAAGACCCAGGGGACAGTCAGTGCCTTAACTTACCATGACTTTCACTGAAAGTTTCAGTAGATGATGCGTAAAAGGCCTGGAAAGATGAATGTATCCAATAGATTATACACAACCTTTTCTTCGAAGAAGAAAATTAATCAGAGGCAGAGGGTGCTGACTCTGCAACTCTACTTTCAAATGGATCCTAAACTCAAGGGAGATGAAGAAAACAGTAAAACAAGCTTCCTTATTAGAAAGATTTTTTAAAATTCAGTCTTATCTGAAAGCACATTTAATTTCTTTCACATACACGCAAACACACAGAACTTGGAGAACAGGACAAAAAGAAGGGAGAATACAAGAAAATACTAGACAGATGAAGTGCCACATTCAAGAAGCCCTTAGATAAGAATCAGTAAGGAATTTTGAACTTTACTCAGTAGGTCATAGAGATCCATTGAAGACTAATATGATACAAAGGAGAAAATCCGACAACTGTGCAAAGGATTGTTTGGAGAGAAGGAAAAAATAGAGGTAGGAAGAGGAAACTATTACAGAAACTCAGAGAATAACAAGGATCAGTATTTTGGTAGTGGCAAGGAATAATGAGCATTAAACTAAGTTAAAAAAAATAAAGGCACTCAGATAACCTTACAAGGTAGTTGAACCTTGGTTTTCTTTCTGTTGGGGATGAGAAAGCATTATCATGGAGATCTTATCACTTTTATACATATTTGAAACTTTCCTTTGCAGAAACAATCACGGCCCAAGAGAAATTTAAAAGCATTTTCTTCACCATCATCATCTACATTACTTAGTACCCATTGCATATGAGATGGAGTAAAAAAAAAAAAATGCAAAAAAATACCAAGTCTATATGAGCTGTAGAGTTATTTGGCCCACGGTGACCTTGCAACAAAAGTGCAGAGCCCCATGATAGAAGACTCAATTATTATAATTCTCTCCCAGCAGGGGTTTCATTGGCATTTTCCATTCCTTGCAGCTTGTACTGAATACAGATGTCTGTTCATTCAATTGCACAAAGGAAACCAGTAAAATGCATGGTTCTACCATCATGTTGGGTCATTTCCCTTTTCCTTATGCAAACCCTCAGAATGTGGAGCACACTCTCCATTGGATGTCAAGGTTAGCCCAGCTCTCCAAAGTTCTTACCTCTACTCGGAAAACTTTTGTAATATTACTGAGCCTCTCCACATTCTTAGCTCCAAAAACTGTGGTTTGTTCTGTGATTCTTTGTTGTTACATTATCAAACTGTCACATACTTTCAAATGTTGGTACAGACAATTTATTTTAAATGTATAGCATAAATGATCCTGAAAATAACTCTTGAACAGTAGCATATGGCAGGTCAATTAAGTTAGTTATTTCAAAAATTAAAGTTCAAGAGAAAAGGAAGTCAATTGGATGAGGAAAATTTGAACAGGGGCCAAAAGAATCAATCCTTGCACTATCCTTAGAGATATACCCATACTGTCTATGGACAGATTACAGTCTCCTTCCTCTCCTGAGACTTGTTTACCTCATCAGTAAAATGAAGGAGTTTGTCTTTGAGGTTCCTTCCAATTCTCTGTAACTATGATCCTAATAAGAATGTAAGTTGTTTGGGATGGGGATTATTTAATTTTTGTCTTTGTATATCCAATGCCTAGCAGAATGCTTTTAATAAAATGAATGAATGAATGAATGAATGAATGAAAACAGAATCCTTGTTGGAAAACACTGAAAAAGTCCCCTAGCTTAGAAGACTCTGCTACCAGAATGTTGTAGCTATTATTATTGTTGTTGTTTGTCCTTTGTTCTCAAAGAAGACCATGACATCAGGAGGCGATACCATGACATGTAAGGACTGTGTAAAGTCACCAATCTCACTTTCTCCTCCAGAATCATCTCAATCTAGTCACCAGAAATGGGTCAGAACAACTGGAGATGGCCTTGGATATAGTGAGAAATCTTACCTTTAAAGCTAAGGTCTTCCCCAGGTTACAGTTTGACTGAGGTAATGCCCATTCAATGACTACCAGGGTGTACTGGGAAAGATATGAAGAACTAACTGGACAAGTGAGCATTTCTTTTGTTTCAAATCTATTTTATGGTTACATTGCTCTTTGTTAAGGAGCATTGCTCTTAAGAAGAAAAGGAAAATGACTACTGAATGGGTTAAATTTCAATTTGAAAAACAAAACAAGGAAACTGCAATTTTCTATCTCAATAAGGTGCAATTGTGTTGCCTGATGAATTGGTCTCAGGAAGCCTTATTTTGATTGTGCTGTGCCTATGGGAGATCTAAGTGTGACTCTCTCCCATCTCAGCCTCTGCCTGGCTCTCCCATTAGTTCTTACAATACTGCAGAGCAAAACAAGTCAATTTGCCTCTCAGTTAGGTTCTTCCCTGGAATAGCAAATATGAGAAATGCAATGTGGCAGGAGCCAAGGATGTAGCCATCTCTTGGACAGATGAAGGTTCTTTTCTTTTTCAAAAAAATGGCATTACTAGCCATTGAAACTACTTCAAGGTTCTCACTATCACATCCTACCTAGCCTTAGTACCTTTGTATGAGATCAGGAAGAGTTTCTCCTTCAATTTTCATCACAATCATGTCCTTGATTGACTTTCCAAAAACCATCCTCTCTACCAGTCAGCTTTATTTCCTTTAAGCAATGCAACAATTGGGAGCATCACAAGAAAATTACCCACCCAGGGAGATATGGACAATTTTTCTGTCAATGACAAGGAATCTATCCACATGAGACCAAAGTATAGAGTTTAGGGAAAGATGAGCATCAAGTGACCTAGACCAATAAGCAAAATTGAACTGGTTAAAAAAAATTATACTCTATTTGAATGAATGTATTAAGCAAGCAAGTGTCTGTAATAGGGCCAGAATGAATAAAAATGATGTGAGGAAAATGGAAGTTATCAACTCTGAAAGAATCAGGAAAAGCATTATGAATTAGAATAGCAATGGGACAAAATGAATATGAATGGGGTGGCTAGGTGGCACAGTGGATAAAGCACCGGCCCTGACCGGCCCTGGAGTCAAGAGTACCTGGGTTCAAATCCGGTCTCAGACACTTAATAATTACCTAGCTGTGTGGCCTTGGCCAAGCCACTTAACCCCATTTGCCTTGCAAAAAAAAAACAAACTTAAAAAAATAAATATGGAGGTGAAGAATCCAGATGAGAACAACTTTAATGAGAGAAGCTGTAATAGCTTTCCAGAACAATTAAATAAACTCTAGTGGTTCCTTATAATGTCCAGTATTAAATAAAAAATACTGTGGTATTTAAAACCTTTCTCAACTTGACTGCTCTTTACTTTTCCAATCCTCTTCCAACTCCCCTCACCATATTTAACATACAGTTACACCATTACTCTCTTATGACCCTATCTTATCTCCCCAAATCTGTGCCTTCAACTGTTCCTCACACTTGGAATGCTCAAGGGCTCTTCTAGTCTTCTCTCCCTGCCCCCCGCCCAGTGCCTTTACCTAGAAATTACCTTCCATTTATTACAGATCTGGATAGAGTGAATTGCACATACATAGTAAATCACATGTTGCCTCTCTCAATAAAATGGGAGCTTCTTGAAGGCAAAGACCATGTTTTTACTTCCTTTTTAAAATTCCCAGAACTAAGTGTCTGATACATGAGAAGCACTTAATAAATGAGTTTTGACTGTCTAACTTTATAGCCCAGGAACCTTGAGCTAGGATGGTTGCAATGTGGGTGGAGCCAATTAAAGTCCATGATCACTCTGTTTTTTAATGTGGTTTTGAAAACATTCTGAGTTTGAAAATTTAAACTCCATCCAATCCAAGTATCTTTAAAATAAATGGACATGACTCAAAGGATACTTAAACAAACCACGTTATTTTTGTTGAGATCTCTAAAGAACTGTAAGCAATTGAAACTTAAGGACAGACTAAAAGGTTTTTCACTCCTTTGTGACAGAGATTCTATTTTAATAAATTCTTTTAAAAATTAGATTTATACAAAGACATGTGTAACATGTATGTAGTGTGTGAATGCATGTATCTATGTGCATGTGTGTTCGTGTATGCAGAGAAAATGAAAAAGAAGATCTATATTTTACATATGTGAATAGATATGTGTATTGTAGACAGATATGTGTGTATTTTAGATTAGATCAGAAGACTGTTACATCATGTTATATGCATAAAATATATATGTGTATAAATGCAAACATTTATAAAATATCTACATATATATATATATAACTGCCTCTGATATACTGCCTTGTGACCTGAGCAAGTCACTATAAATTGTCAGTGCCCTTGTAAAATCTCTATTACTCTAAAGCTGCAGAGAAGATGCCATCCTGTGTGATAATAGAGAATTTTCTTACTCAGAGCTTCCCATACCAATGAAATGACAAACCTACTCCCTATCCATCTCTCTGTCTTTTCTTTCTATCTCTCTCCCTCTCTCCCTTTGTTTATATTTATATATATATATATTATACACAAACATATATATATATATGTGTGTGTGTGTATATAACAAGTCATTCTTGATTTCCTCATGAGTAACCTTCAAAAACTAGAAACTATGAAAGAATACCATGTGAAGGTGAACAATCTGATTTTTTTAATGTCCTTTGTTCAAGTATTTGAAGGGCTGTGATGCTAATTCCTTCTATGTGCATAATATTTCACTTCTTTGTGGAAGATGGATTAGATTTGTTTGACCCCAGAAGACAGAACCAGGAGCAATCAGTGAAAATTTCAGGAACCCAAAATTAGACTTATTATTAGTCTATATTTCTCTTTCATTTTATAAAATGTTCCCAAAAGTGCTTTGCATTTCCAAAGCACCTTTCATTTGAGACTCTCCAAGTACAAATACTAATTAATTAAAATCAGGAAAAATTTTGGAGCTGTCCAAAGTGCAATGACCATTCCCTTTCACTGGAGTTTTTTAAAATCAAATAGATATCAACTTGTTGAAGGGTGTGTCATCAGGAGGATTCTTTTTCAAGTGTTTGGAGACTAAGTAGCCTGTGTGAAGTCCCTTCTTGAAATTCTGTGATCTTGATTGATTTTAGGTGCACATTATTTCACATCTCTTTTCTTCTAGCCTTCCCATTAGTTATCACCTCTTGTTAATCTTCATTAATCAAGTGAATCTTGAAAATCTCACCAGAGTATGATGTAGAGATAATATGAGACCATGTAACCCAGAAACTGATAAATGGAGTTTATTCAGAACCTTTAGTTGGCAACAAGTCTTAAATGCTTTAGGCTTTCCTATATCACATTGGAAAACCAAGAGCACAGTGTTCATTTTCTTTATTCTCCATAGAAAAGTTCAGAATAAATCTGAGTTGCAAGCATATTCTTCAGATTTTATTTCCAAAGTGACATTATGCATTTTTCCCTTTTAAAAAGTCAAAAGTGTCCCTGATGCCCTCTGAAATGTGAGGAATCGTGTTATAATCATTTGACCAACAGAAAATAAAGTTTAAAGCAAAATAATCAAATTGGAATGGGCCAGGGAATTGGGAAGATGTTATCAAGTATTACCATGGTAACCCACCCAGAAGACCTGCTTCAATCTTTGAGGCTAGTTTCCTGAATCTAGGGACTAGTAAGTGGTGGAGTAGAAATACCCCATACCAGAGTAGCTGGAGGTTAGATTTAGGCTCATTTGATAGAGATTGGGTGGCACAACAGTAGGGAATGAGCTCTGGAGACTATCAAGAGAATCCAAAAACCCTCCTGTATTCACCCCAGAGAAGACCCAGAAAGAAGGTTTGAGAATACAAGTTACAGGTGAAAGGGAAAGATTAACCAAATGGCATTCATCTCTATATATTAGGAGTGACATGCCAACAGTTTATTCTCTCCTGTTGCTATTTATGTAGTATCTAGGTAAACTTTGCATTTCAGCTCCTCTAAAATTGGTTTTTTAGGAATGCTGTGCATATTTCTCTTTTCTTTTATAAAATGTTCCCAAGCTTGCTTCATTATACTGCTTTGCATTTCCAAAGCACCTTTCATTTGAGACTCTCCAAGTACAAATACTAATTAAGCAAACCTTTGCAGTTTCTCTATGAGGTGATATGAAATTCTGTAGAGGAAGATATCAGTGCTAAATGACTTGCCCAAGGTTGTACTACAAATCATTGTGAGACTGAGAATAAAAACTACATCTTGTGACTTCCAGCCCTCTTCTCTAACTAGTAAATCATCAGACCGGCTCCTTTTCCCTTCTGCCTTGAGATACAGTCTTATTACAAAGAATCCTCAAAGGAGATCGCCCACAGGAAAAGAGAGGGAAAAACAAATTTCACTCTTGTATGGAAGTAGACTCAGAATGACTAATATGGAAGCATTTTACCTGATTGCGCATGTATAACCTATATTGGATTGCTAACTGTCTCAGAGAAAATAGAGGAAAGGAGGTGAAAGATTGAGAATTTGGATCTCAGAATTTAAAAAGAAAATTTTTTAAATTATTTTAACATAATTGGGGGAAAATAAAAATACATATTTAAAAAGAAAGTAGATTCAGAGTTTTTGCTTCTTATTCTCACCCCTTCATAGTTAAAGTCCTGATTTTTTTCTAAAATACTTTCCATCAATTTCTAGCAATATCCCTTCTTCTCTTCTACCCCTAACCTCATCCCACCTGGGCCCCTGAAATATTTCATTATTAATCTTATACTTCAGCACAAGATAAAAAATAAATAATTCAATAATACCACATCAAAGAAATAAAAAAAAATCCTCTGGAAAAATCCTGAAGCATGAAGAATTACAGATTTTCCCAAGATACCTCTAGTAAAACAAGGATTCTGCCTTAAAGTTAGACAAAATTAAGACAATGAGAGCACCTATCTTGAGGTCATCAAACCTAATTTCTACACACCATGATCCTATGTTACAGATTTATAGAATTTCTGAATTTGGAAGGAACCCCTAATCTAACTCCCACCTGAATCACTTGGCAAATGGTTATCCATCCTCCCCTTGAAGACCTCCAGTGATGAAGAATCCAGACATTGTATCGATACAGAGAATCACCTGCTACCTCTCAGATCAACCCATTCCCCCCCCCCTTTTTTGCCCAGTTCTACTCATTTGGAAGGTTGTCCTTTTATCAAGTTAAAACTTGTTTCCACCCTTTGCTCCTAGTTCTCTAGAGCCAAATAAAAAAGTCAAATACTACTTCCCAAAGATAGTCCTTCAAATACTTGGAAATATCATTTCATCCCTGTCTAAAGCTACCCTAAGCTAAACATCCCCAGTTCTTTCAAACAATCTTCCTGTGATACAGTCTCCATAACTTTAACACTTTTGGTCAACCTCCTTAGGATGCACTCTCTTTTTCAAAATATTTGTTCCATATGTAGAATATATACAATAAGTATGACTGAAAAACTGATAAATCACTTTTATGGGCACCATCAAGCGGAGTACTACAGTCATAGTCAATATCAAGAAAACCAGAACAAGAAGATGACAACCTGAACAATCACTCTCATGGGTTGGTTTATTTTGGTTTGGTTTAGGTTTCCTTTACTTTTTAGCCAAATTTTCACATCTTAGTTTTTCTTCTTTGTGCATCACAGAAAAATGTCTAGTCAAATCCTATAATAGACGCCATTGAAAATAAAAGCTCACTTATGTTATTACTTCAAATTTTACCCTTTGATTTCTGTAGTTCTTGAAATGATGCTTTAAAAAAAGATATATCCTCCTTTTTCTTTTTTTAAAAATTTTTAATTATTTAAGGCAATGGGGTTAAGTGACTTGCCCAAGGTTACACAGCTAGGCAATTATTAAGTTTCTGAGATCAGATTTGAACTCAGGTCCTCCTGACTCTAGGGCCAGTGCCACCTAGTTGCCCCATCCTCCTTTTTCATAAGATCTGTTTGCTAGTTCACATGTTAAAAGACCTTTAGAAAGGTAATATGGGG